>NC_092747.1:1115691-1415691 GCF_047496795.1 Chiloscyllium punctatum
ACATTTCAGTATGTGAATAAATTCAATATAGTTGAAATTGCCCTTAGTATCAATTGGTGCTTCACGGAAAAGTTCATCCACCTCCTTATCAGTAAACCGATCACCCATTGTTGTCAACAGATCTCTCAAGTAGTCTTCCCGGATATAACCTGTTCCTTCTTCATCAAAACATACAAAGGCATTTCTGGTTACATCTTCAGGGTGTCCCATTCAGCATTTCAACAAACATGGTCATGAACATGGTAAAGTTGATAGGCCACGGAGCTTCATTCATCATTGCCTCTAGGTATTCATCATTTGGGTGCTTTCCAAGTGAAGCTAACATATCATGCAAATCCTCCTTATGAATGAAGCCATCATGGTTCTGATTGATTATGTTGAAGGCCTCCTTAAAGTCTTGAATTTGTGACTGATCAAACATGGCGAATACATGAAGTTGCATGCTGAGGGCGCTTCTTGGTGGTCTTTCCCCTAGTTTTTTTTGCTTGACATAGTGGCTAGGTATTGTATCTCACAAAACTCCTGTTGAAACTCGGCACCTCTCCGGCTCCCTTAGTACTGGCACTGCCCCACTTCCCTGATAACCATCAAGGCCACAGCAACCGTAGATCAGCCAGAAGATACAGCACATGTCTGTGTGAATGCAAACCCCAGTTTAGTTTAAACGTGATTTTGGAGCATTTGTTAGTGTCCTATCAGACCAGCTCCTGTTGGCTGAAGATGCAGACATTACTATGTACAGTAATAAGACTACACAGAGAAAGTGGAATAACTGTCAGGACCAACAGAACTTTACACATTTCACTGCATTCCAACATACATAAGGAAGTTGTTCATAGTCAAAAATCTTCACTTCAGAGCCTAAGTGGAAGGCTTAGTCCCAATATCAGAGTTAAAGGAGATGGACACCCTCCTGGAGAGCAACTGGACCAGGAACAAACTGTTCTTGACAACCAGTCAAAGATGTCATTGGTCTTCCTAGACTAATGGTGAAACCCAAACAGATGAAACAATTCAATGAGGTCAGGAATGTTGGAATAAGAGAGTAAAGCAAACTCCACAGGGTCTGGGAAAATTGTTTGATCCTCTGTCTTATCGCACAGAACAGTCAATGCTGGTGACAGTGATAGAGCCGAGTGAGCAACAATCTAGCTGTAGCATGATTTAGAGACTGAAATCATTTTCTTCCTGAGTTAAACATCCACAGAGGGTGATGGAAGAACTCCAGCTGGATAAATAAGTCAAGAGAAATGAGGAATATTTGACAGCAAGTGAGTCAGATACTGTCTCAGAAATTGTCTGGTCTCAGCAGCCAAGAAACTGAAAAATCCCCTCCAATGAGTGACAGTGTACCTTGACCAGAAATCCAGGATAGTACAAGCAGGGAATGAAAGGACATGTTTCAGCAGGAGCAGCTGTGTTATGTGAGGGACATTTACAAGTTTAAAGGTCTCCCAGATGATGTTATGGAGTAAGTTCCTGGGTTAACAGAGAACAGTGAAGGAGAAGATTCAGGTTCCCCAATTTGGAAATGTCCAGACACCTGAATTTGTGAAGTTAGAGACTAGAGGGGCGGTAGAGGGGGTAGATAGAGGTGTAGTACAGTAATATATCTGATTATACGGTGGGCTAACTAGGGGTAAATACCTGAGAAGGAAAGAATTTCTAAGGCAATAGTTCAAAAAGAGTTCATGTTTCCTCATGAAATATCCCATGTCTTCCAGTATCATTCAGTTAGTCGCTAGATCACTAGGCCAGCGAGGGTGACCATAGTCTGCTGGAACAGAGCTAGTTCTGACCGTGGATTGAACTCTGTCTGATTTCTGTCAGTGTTTTTATCCAATCTCTTGCCTTCCAGGTGAAACCAATCTATGCCACAGCTTTAAAAGCTCTTCAGTCACTGAACTCTGCCAATCTGGATGAGATACGGACCTATCGAGCCCCCCCTCCTCCCGTTGTCATGGTGATGAACACCCTATGCCTGATGTTTGGAAAACCAGAAGGTTGGGAAAATGCAAAACAGTTAATTGGCCAGCCAAACTTCTACCAGGTGGGGCATTTCCTATTTTTATTCTTATAAACTGAGAGGGTGGAAAAATTTTATTTAATTCATTCTTGGAATATGAGCACAGCTTGCAAAGATGCCATTTGTCAGTTCTTTGTTTAATTTTGGACATTTTTTAGATTAGTTGAATTTAAATTTCCCATTGACTGTGATCGGATTTGAAATCACATCCCCAGATCATTGGTGCAATAAATCTGTATCACTGCTCCTTTTATTTTATCATCAGATATGAATATTGTTAACAAGATCAATGTTTGTTACCCATCACGGAATCCCTTTGAACTGAGTGGCTTTACTTGGTCATTTCAGAAGTGTAGTGATTGGAACGAGGGTCAGGTGGATGTCACTGACTATGAGATCCTTGATTGGGGTTGTTAACCTGGGCCAATCAGGAAACCCTGGAAGACTAACATAACCAAGAGAAGGTTGTCACTGGCTACTTGGGTATTTCCTTTCTTCCTGGTGGTGGAATATAAATAAAGATTTACACACTTGTTTTTCACTGTATCTGACACCTGCACACACACGACATGGGAGCTGGGGAAAAATAAGCTCTACCACTGTCAGGCGGTAGTGTAGGGGGAGGGAAAAAAAGAAAAACCAAAATTAACAAAGGAGTGTCAGACACCCTGTTCACTCTGAGAACTGGCTCTGAGGGAACTGGATCAGTGTGTGAAGAACTCTCTACTTTTCTGTGTTAAGGAGGAGAGGAGACTGACTTCTGAACAGCCTGGGACCACGCAGTCAGTAAAAAAAAACATAACCAGGGGATTCAGTGAGTCTCTTCACTCTAGGGACTGGCTCTGAGCTGGCTGGTCAGAACCCATGTACTATGCACATGTAAATGAAGGGTGTCTTGGTGACAGGATCCCTGCCTCTGTGCAGTTACTTCAAGAGGGTAGTTGAGAGTTAATGATTTTGGTGAAAGAGTCAGGTCTTGAGTTAAGACACCCTTCAGTTCAGGAGGGTAAAGAAAGGAAGTCAGCAAAAGCTGACAAACATAAACAGGAAGGGAGGACAGAACAAGCAAAGCAAGAAGTCACTGGAATGAGGTGATGGACCATGAGGAGTATGGATGGAGGGGAGGGGAGGGGAGGGGAGCAGTGTGGACTGGCTGAGAGGAAGAGCTCAAATGGATTGAGGGGAGGTTAATAGAGAATGGTTGAGGACAGCTCAAAGTGTCACTGGTAGGTGGGGAGAGAGTGCAGTAAAGAAGAGTTGAGCCAGAGACAGGAAGAACGTCAAGTGGATTGGCCAACTCTGTCTAACATACTTCAACCTGGATGGGTACATACTGACTAATGACAGATGGAGTGCTCATGTCTCTGTCTACACTGGTTACAAGCAACAACTAGCTCCTCCATACTGGTGAGGAATTGGAAAACCTGCTGTTTAGGTGAGACAAGGAGTAGGTACTAGGACAAACAGAACAAGGGGCACCTTTCTGGTGTATGAGAGCAAGAGGCACAATGCTATTGTGGAACTGGAATACTTCCATATTGTTAGAGTGGAAATGTTATTTTGGTTTCTGTCTCTCTGATAAATATTGCTGGAGCTGCTGAGTTTCTCCAGCAATTTCCAACATCTACCTTTACTGGTGTGTGACTCACAGAATTATGTTGGGAGACTTGTTAATACGGATATGCTGTGGAAAAATATTTCTAATTTTTATAATTCTTTCTGTACAGGAACTGGAATTCTACGACAAGGACAATATTCAAGAATCCGTGCACAAGGCTCTGGGGGATATTGTGGATCAACCGGAATTCCAACCAGAAGTAGTGCGGGAGGCCAGTCAGGCCTTGGAATCTTTCAGTCTGTGGATTAAAGCGATCTACCAGTACTCCAGCTTGGTCCGTGAGTACAGTCCTTCCTTTGTCAACGAGTACCAATCCCGCATTGAGGAAGCTCAGCTCAGACTGGGATTGCTGAGGAAGCAGACATTTGAAATGAAGAAAAAACTGGTTGCCTTGTTACGGGAAGATGGAGATGACTACTTGTCAGACTCTGACTCGGTGACAGACCTCAGTGACATAGAAGTGCTCCGACTGGTGGAGCAAAAGGAGCAGGACGCACTGCAGGCCCTCAAAGCTGACGAGGATATACATTTAGCTGAGATGGCAAAATGGCAGCAGAAACTGACTGAAGCTGAAGACCTGATGCGTGCGATGAACCCTCACCAATATGACTGGGACGTTGCCTTAAAACAGGCAGAAAACAGAAGGATGACGGTTTCCGGGGACAGTTTGTTGACAGCAGCTGCCATTGTTTACCTTAGCCCCTTTGGTGAGAATCTGAGGCAGGAACTCCTGAAGAAATGGGAAGCAGCTTGCTACACAGGAGAGATACAGATGGAGCCGGAAGATGTGCGACAGGAATTAGTAAAGTTGCTGCCAGAGAAAACATTCCCTGCCTCACAAGAAAAGGCAGGATCAGACACAGAGCACCATCCAGCTTCTAAATTCATCCCCACTCGGAGTGACTTCCTGCTACTGGACATTCTCAGTTCCCTGGGAGAGCAGTTAAAGTGGAACCGTGCTAAACTTCCAGTCAATGCCACCGCCAGAGTCAGCGTTCTGCTCACACGGATCCTGACCAAATACTGTCCATTACCAATACCACTTTTCATTGATCCTGATTATCAGTGCAGAATGTGGCTGCAGGTTTTGCAGGAGGGTGGTGGCCCACGTCTCAATAGAGAACTGCTAGGAGTCCCAGGTAGGGTGAACCTCACAATCACCTCACTGCAAGGATTGAGGGGAGGTCCTAGAATATAGAACATGGAACATTATAGCGCAGTACAGGCCCTGTGGCCCTCGATGTTTTACCAACCTGTGGAACCGATCTGAAGCCCATCTAACCTACACTATTCCATTCTCGTCTATGTGTCTATCTAATGTCCATTTAAATACCCACAAAGTTGACGAGTCTACTACTGTTGCAGGCAGGGCATTCCACACCCTTCCTACTCTCTGAGTAAAGAAACTACCTCTGGCATCTGTCCTATATCTATCACCCCTCTATTTAAAGCTATGCCCCCCTCGTGCTAGCCATCACCATCCAAGGAAAAAGGCTCTCACTGTCCACCTATCTAACCTTCTGATTATCTTATATGTGTCAATTAAGTCACCTCTCAACCTTCTTCTCTAATGAAAACAGCCTCAAGTCCCTCAGCCTTTCCTCATAATACCTTCCCTCCATACCAGGCAACATCCAAGTAAGTCTCCTCTGAATCCTTTCCAAAGCTTCCAAATTCTTCCTATAATGCGGTGACCAGAACTGTACACAATATTCCAAGTGCGGCCGCACCAGAGTTTTGTACAGCTACAGCATAATCTTATGATTCCAAAACACAATCCCTCTACCAATAAAAGCTAACACACCGTATGCCTTCTTAACAACCCTGTCAACCTGGGTGGCAACTTTCAGGGATCGATGTACATGGACACTGGGATCTCTCTGCTCATCTACACTACCAAGAATCTTACCATTAGCCCAGTACTCTGCATTCCTGTTGTTCCTTCCAAAGTGAATCACCTGACACTTTTCCACATTAAAGACCATTTGCCACCTCTTAGCCCAGCTCTGCAGCTTATCTATGTCCCTCTGTAACCTAGAACATCCTTCGTCACTATCCACAATTCTAATACCTTAGTGTCATCTGCAAATTTACTAACCCTTTCTTCTATGTCCTTATCCAGGTTATTTATAAAAATGACATACAGCAGTGGACCTAAAACAAATCCTTGTGGTACACCACTAGTAACAGAACTCCAGGATGAATATTTCCCACCAAACACCACCCTCTGTCTTCTTTCAGCTAGCCAATTTCTGATCCAAACCGCTAAATCACCCCAATCCCATGTCTCTGTATTTTGTGCAATAGCCTACTTTGGGGAATCTTATCAAATGCTTTACTGAAATCCATATACACCACATCAACCACTTTACCCTCATCCACCTGTTTGGTCACCTTCTCAAAGAACTCAGTAAGGTTTGTGAGGCACGACCTACCCTTCTCAAAACTGTGTTGACTATCCCTAATCAACATATTCATCTCCAGATGATTATAAATCCAATCTCTCATAATCCTTTCCAGCATTTTACCCACAACCGATGTAAGGCTCACAGGTCTATAAGTAACAGGGTTGTCTCTACTCACCTTCTTGAACAAGGGGACAACAGTTGCTACCATCCAGTCTTCTGGCACTATTTCTGTAGACAATGACGACATAAAGATCAAAGCCAAAGATTCTGCAATATCCTCCCTGGCTTCCCAGAGAATCCTAGGATAAATCTCATCCAACCCAGGGGACTTAACTATTTTCACACTTTCCAGAATTGCTAACATGTCCTGCTTATGCACCTCAATCCCATCTTGTCTAGTAGCTTGTGTCTCAGTATTCTCCTCGACCACTTTGTCTTTTTCTAGTGTAAATACTGACAAAAAGTATTCATTTGGCACTTCCCCTATGTCCTCTGACTCCAGGCACAGCTTCCCACTATTTTGCTTGATTGGCCCTAATCTTAGTCTAGTCATTCATTTATTCCTGATAGATCTATAGAAAGCC
This sequence comes from Chiloscyllium punctatum, assembly GCF_047496795.1. NCBI lineage: Eukaryota > Metazoa > Chordata > Chondrichthyes > Orectolobiformes > Hemiscylliidae > Chiloscyllium > Chiloscyllium punctatum. Next base: position 1,122,328 of record NC_092747.1, read on the forward strand.
TTTGGGTTTTCCTTGATCCTATCCGCCAATGACTTCTTATGTCCCTTCCTGGCTCTTCTTAGTTCTCTCTTTTGGTCTTTCCTGCCTAACTTGTAACTCTCAAGTGCCCCAGCCAAGCCATCACTTCTCATCCTAATATAAGCCTTCTTCTTTCTCTTGACAAGAGATTCAACTTCATTAGTAAACTACGGCTCCCCCGCTCGACAATTTCCTCCGTGCCAGACCAGTACATAGTTATCAAGGACACGCAATAGCTGGTCCTTGAACAAGCTCCACACTTCAATTGTGCCTATCCCCTGCAGTTTCCTTCCCCATCCTACGCATCCTAAATCTTGCCTAATAACATCATAATTGCCTTTCCCCAGCTATAACTCTTGCCTTGCGGTATATACCTCTCCCTTTTCATCACTAAAGTAAACATAACCAAAGTGCCTACTTCCAAATCTAACACCTGGCCTGGTTCATTACCCAGTACCAAATCCAATGTGGCCTCGCCCCTTGTTGGCCTGTCTACATACTGTGTCAGGAAGCCCTCCTGCACACACTGGACAAAAACTGACCCATCTAAAATACTTGAACTATAGTATTCCCAGTCAATATTTGGAAAGTTAAATTCCCCCATAAAAACCACCCTGTCTCTCTCACTTCTATCGAGGATCATCTTTGCTATCCTTTCCTCTACATCTCTGGAACTATTTGGAGGCCTATAGAAAACTCCCAACAGGGTAATCTCTCCTTTCCTGTTTCTAACCTCAGACCATTACTACCTCAGTAGATGAGTCCTCAAATGTCCTTTCTGTAACAGTAATAGTGTCCTTGACCAACAGTGCTACACAACCCCCTCTTTTACCATCTTCTCTGTTCTTACTGAAACATCTAAATCCTGGAACCTGCAACAACTGCTCCTGTCCCTGCTTTATCCATGTCTCTGAAATGGCCACAACATCGAAGTCCCAGGTACCAACTCATGCTGCAAGTTCACCCACCTTATTCCGGATGCTCCTGGCATTGAAGTTCACACATTTCAAATCAACATCCTGATTGCCAGTGCCCTCTTGCGACCTTGAAAACCTAACCCTGACCTCACTACCCTCAACCTCCTGTACACTGGAACTACAATTCTGGTTCCCATCCCCCTGCTGCATTAGTTTAAACCACACCCCCCCCCTTCCCACCGAAGAACATTAGCAAATTTCCCCCCCAGGATATTGGTACCCCTCTGGTTCAGGTGAAGACCATCCTGTTTGTAGAGGTCCCACCTTCCCCAGAAAGAGTACCAATTATCCAGGTATCCGAAATGCTCCCTCCAGCACCATCCCTGCATTCACATGTTCAACTCCTCACTCTCCCTATTCCTCACCTCGCTAGCACATGGCATGGGCAACAAACCAGAGATAACAGCTCTGTTTGTTGTAGCTCTAAGCTTCCACCCTAGCTCCCTGGATTTCTGTTTTAATCCCCATCCCTTTTCCTACCTATGTCGTTGGTGTATATGTGGACCATGAGTTGGGGCTGATCCCCCTCCACCTCAAGGATCCTGAAAACACGATCAGAGACATCACGGACCCTAGCACCTGGGAGGCAACACACCAACCGTGAGTCTCTCTCGTTCCCACAGAACCTCCTGTCTGTCCCCCTAACTATAGAGTCCCCAGTGACTGATGCTCTGCTCCTCTTCCCCCTTCCCTTCTGAGCAACAGGGACAGACTCTATGCCAGAGACCTGTTCCCCATTGCTTACCCCTGGTAAGTCATCCCCCTCAAAAGTATCCAAAATGGTATACTTGTTGAGGGGAACAGTCACAGGGGATCCCTGCACTGCCTGTCGGTTCCCTTTCCATCCCCTGACTGTAATGCATCTACCTTCATCTTGTACCTGAGATGTGACTACATCCCTGTAACTCCTCTCAATAACCCCCTCTGCCTCCCAAATGATCCGAAGTTCATCCGGCTCCAGTTCCCTAACACGGTTCTCGAGGAGCTGGAGTTGGGTGCACTTCCCACAGATGTAGTCAGCAGGGACACTAGAGGTGACCCTTACCTCCCACATTCTGCAGGAGGAACATTCAACTGCCTTAACCTCCATTCCCACTGTTCTGAATTCCCAATGAGATTACTGAAAACTAAAACAAAATCAGTCACCTTACCAGTCGGCGCACAGAACCTTTCTTTTTTTTGGTTAGAGGAGGAGGAAAGTTGGGAGACACGATCTGAGTAATGTTTCAGGTAAAGCAACCACCCAAATATGGCTTGTGACCAGTCCCTACGTGTGCTGTTCCCTGAGGCTCCACGCTGGGACCACTGCTTTATTTGATAGATATCAGTGACTTGGATATTGAGTAACATTGGAGCAGATAGGAGGTAAATAGTGAAAATAGCACCAGTCAATACCTCCATTTTACAGAGACAGATAGAATTCAATACAGTTTGTGTTTCTATAACGTTGCACTAATTAACATCATTTTGTTCTGATGTCTTTTTATTCTTGGGTCTTTGTTTTCTAATTCCATTATGATTCATAGGAACAGCAGTAGGCCATTCAGCCCCTCCAGCCTGTCCCTGGCCTAACTCCATACACCTGCCTATGCCTCATATCCCTCAATAAAAAATTATACATCTCAGATTAAAAATTAACAACTAATCCAGTATTCATGTGTATCAAAGTGCTTCCTACCATCTCTCCTGATTGCTCTGGCCTTAATTCCCAGACAATCCAGTTTAGCTTCTGAAAGGAAATGGAAAGAAAATTAGGGAGAGTTTCCCTGACAATGTTTCCACCCTCGTTTTCACCACCATGTTAGTCCCACCCACTGGACTCTCATCCCTCATCCATCCCCACCCTTGTTTCCTCTTATCTACTGCAGGTCTCCCCCTCCCCAACTCCCCATCCACCTAAATCATGCAATGCTTACCTCAGCCCTTGCCCCATCAACTCCTATTGCCCCTTGCCCCTCACCCTTCGTCCATGCCCTCCCTTCTCTTGCCCCATCACTCCTGGCCTCACACCATCATCCCCCCCCAGACTCATTCCACCTGCCTCGCACCTCAAACCTCATTCCATCTTCCCCCTTATCTTCACCTCTCACTCCATTTTTCCCTCACCCCCAGCTATGCCTCTTGCTCCACATTCCCCCTCACCTCTTCCTCGCCCTCCCCTCTGGCTGCTGCTCTGGACTTGTACTGAATGCCTCCATCTGGTGGCAACAAAAATACTGCAGACACTGGAATCCAAGGTAGACTATTCCCTTTGCCAATCCTCTACCCACCCCCACCCCCCACAAACGCCTAGGTACCTGCCCCTGCAACCAGAAAATATGCAAAACCAGCTGGCACACCACCCCTTCATCTCCATCCAGGGCCCCAAACAGTCCTCTAAGTGAGACAGATCCAGTGCTCCTGATATGGTCTTCTCTACATCAGTGAGACCAAACGTAAACTAAGGGCACGTTTCACCGAGCATCACAGCCAGGCCTGTATGGGTCAACCAGCTGCCGCCCACTTTAATTCCCCTTCCCACTCCCTTTCCAACATGACCATCCTTGGCCTCATCTATTGCCACAATGAATCAGACCACAAATTGGAGGAACAATACTAGACGAGATGGAATTGAGGTGCATTAGGAAGAAGTGTTAGCAATTCTGTAAAGTGTGAAAATAGATAAGTCTCCTGTGTGGATGGGATTTATCCTAGGATTCACTGGAAAGCCAGGGAGATGTTTGCAGAGTCTTTGGCTTTGATCTTTATGTTGTCATTGTCTGCAGGAATAGTGCCAGAAGACTGGAGGATAGCAAATGTTGTTCAAGAAGGGGAGTAATTATAGACCAGTGAGCTTTACTTCAGTTGTGGGTAAAGTGTTGGAAAAGGTTATAAGAGATAAGATTTATAATCATCTAGAAAGGAATAATTTGATTAGGGGTAGTCAGCATGGTCTTGTGAAGGGCAGGTCGTACCTCACAAACCTTACTGAGTTCTCTAAGAAGATGACCAACAGGTGGTTGAGGGTAAAGCAGTTGATGGGGTGTATATGGATTTCAGTAAGGTGTTGATAAGATTCCCCACGGTAGGCTATTTGTACAAAATATGGAGACATGGGATTGAGTGTGATTTCGCGGTTTGGTTCAGAAATTGGCTAGCTGAAAGAAGATAGAGGGTGGTGGTTGATGGGAAATATTCATCCTGGAGTTTGGTTACTAGTGGTGATCTGTCTTGGGATCACTGCTGTTTGTCATTTTTATAAATGACTCGGATGAGGGTATAGAAGGATGGGTTAGTAAATTTGCAGATGACACTAAGGTTGGTAGCGTTGTGGACAGTGACGAAGGATGTTGTTGGTTACAGAGGGACATAGATAAGCTGCAGAGCTGGGCTGACAGGTGGCAAATGGAGTTTAATGTGGAAAAGTGTGAGGTGATTCACTTTGGAAGGAGTAACAGGAATGCAGAGTAGTGGGGTAATGGTAAAATTCTTGGTGGTGTAGATGAGCAGAGAGGTCTCAGTATCCATGTACATAGATCAGAGTGTGACTGTAAGTGAGGCAGGTAGGGGGAACCTGAGTTCAGGAGTGGAGGAGCCTCAGCCCTTGACCTTGTCCAACAGGTATGAGATTCTTGCTCCCTGTTCAGATGAGGAAAGGGGCCCTCGACAGGATGAGCCAACTGACCACGGCACCATAGTGCAGAAGGCCATTCAAGAGGGGGGAGTTAATAGACAAGTAGTTGTTATAGGGGATTCTATAATTAGGGGGACAGATAGTATCCTTTGCAAGCTGGATCGGGAGTCTCGCATGGTGTGTTGTCTGCCCGGTGCCAGGGTGCGGGACATCTCTGACCGGCTTGAAAGGATATTGGAACGGGAGGGGGAGGATCCAGTTGTTGTGGTCCACGTTGGGACTAACAACATAGGCAAGACTAGGGTGGAGGACCTGTTTGGGGATTACGAAGCACTAGGCAGGAAATTGAAGCACAGGTCCTCAAGGGTCATAATCTCCGGATTACTGCCCGAGCCACATGCCAATTGGCATAGGGGCAAGAAAATTAGGCAAGTAAACACGTGGCTAAGGGATTGGTGTGGGAAAGAGGGATTCCACTTCATGGGGCATTGGCATCAGTTTTGGAACAGGGGGGATCTGTACCGTTGGGACGGTCTCCATCTGAACCGATCAGGTACCAATGTTCTAGTGAAGAGGATAAATAGGGTGGTCAGTAGGACTTTAACTTCTGAGTTGGGGGGCAGGGAAAGTGAAAGCGACATGGAGTATGGTGTTAAATGGAAAGATAAGCAGCAGTATAGCATGTGTCCAGGCGGATTTAAAATTGAGGCAGACTGGGAATGCAGAAAAAAGCAAGGATAACTTAGGACATCATATGACTTCCAATATCTCTAATGATAAGAAAGTTAGCATTAAGGCACTTTACCTGAATGCTCGTAGCATTCATAACAAAGCAGATGAACTAATGGCACAGATCATCGTGAATGATTATGATGTGGTAGGCATCACAGAGACTTGGTTACAGGGTGGTCAGGACTGGCAGTTAAACATCCAAGGATTTTCAACTTATCGAAAAGACAGGGAGGTCGGCAGAGGGGGTGGGGTGGCCTTGTTAGTTAAGAACAAAATTAAATCTATGGCACTGAATGACATAGCGTCAGATGATTTGGAGTCTGTGTGGGTGGAATTGAGGAACCACAAAGGCAAAAAAACCATAATTGGAGTTGTGTACAGACCTCCTAACAGTGGTCAGGACCAGGGGCGCAACATGTACCGGGAAATAGAGAAGGCATGTCAGAAAGGCAATGTCACGGTGATTATGGGAGACTTCAATATGCAGGTGGACTGGGTAAATAATGTTCTGGATTAGTGGTGCTGGAAGAGCACAGCAGTTCAGGCAGCATCCAACGAGCAGCGAAATCGACGTTTCGGGCAAGAGCCCTAATGTTGCCAGTGGATCCAAAGAAAGGGAATTCATGGAATGCTTACAGGATGGCTTTTTGGAACAGCTTGTCATGGAGCCCACAAGGGAGCAGGCTATTCTGGACCTAGTGCTTTGCAATGAACCAGATTTTATAAAAGATCTTAAAGTAAGGGAACACTTAGGAAGCAGCGATCATAATATGGTAGAGTCCAGTCTGGAGTTTGAAAGAGAGAAGGCAAAATCGGATGTAATGGTGTTACAGTTAAATAAAGGTAATTACGAGGGCATGAGAGAGGAACTGACAAATATAGACTGGAAGCAGAGGCTTGCAGGGAAGACAGTAGAGCAAAAATGGCAGGAGTTTGTGGGTTTAATTAAGGACACTGTACTTAATTGTTCATCCCCAAGAAAAGAAAGATTATCCAGGGAGGGATTAGACAGCCATGGCTGACAAAGGAAGTCAGGAAATGTATTAAAGAAAAAGAGAGATCCTATAAAGTGGCCAAGAGCAGTGGGAAATCAGAAGATTGGGAAGGCTACAAAAACAAACAGAGGATACCAAAGAGAGTAATAAGAAAGGAGAGGATCAAATATGAAGGTAGGCTAGCCAGTAATATTAGAAATGATAGTAAAAGTTTCTTTCAATACATAAGAAACAAACGACAGGCAAAAGTAGACATTGGGCCACTTCAAACTGATGCTGGAAGCCTAGTGATGGGAGATAAGGAAATAGCAGGAGAACTTAATAAGTACTTTGCATCAGTTTTCACAGTGGAAGACATGAGTAATATCCTAACAATTAAAGGGTGTCAGGGGGCTGAGTTGAGTATGGTTGCCATTACAAAAGAGATAGTGCTAGAAAAGCTAAAAAGTCTTAAAATTGATAAATCTCCTGGCCCCGATGGGATACATCCTAGAGTTCTGAGAGAGGTGGCTGAGGAAATAGCGGAGGCATTGGTTGAAATCTTTCAAAAGTCACTGGAGTCAGGGAAAGTCCCAGATGATTGGAAGACCACTGTTGTAACCCCCTTGTTCAAGAAAAGATCAAGACAAAAGATGGAAAATTATAGGCCAATTAGCCTAACCTCGGTTGTTGGTAAAATTCTAGAATCCATCATTAAGGATGAGGTTTCTAAATTCTTGGAAGAGCAGAGTCTGATTAGAACAAGTCAACATGGATTTACGAAGGGGAGGTCATGCCTGACAAACCTGTTGGTATTCTTTGAAGAGGTGACAAGCAGGTTAGACCAGGGAAACCCAGTGGATGTGGTCTATCTAGACTTCCAAAAGGCCTTTGATAAGGTGCCACACGGGAGGCTGCTGAGCAAGGTGAGGGCCCATGCTGTTCGAGGTGAGCTACTGGGATGGATTGAGGTTTGGCTGTCTGACAGAAGGCTGGGAGTTGGGATAAAAGGTTCTTTTTCGAAATGGCAGCCGGTGACAAGTGGTGTCCCGCAGGGTTCAGTGTTGGGCCACAGCTGTTCGCATTATATATTAATGATCTGGATAAGGGACTGGGGGCATTCTAGCGAAGTTTGCAGATGATACGAAGTTAGGTGGACAGGCAGGTAGTACTGAGGAAGTGGGGAGGCTACAGAAGGATCTAGACAGTTTGGGAGAGTGGTCCAGGAAATGGCTGATGGAATTCAACGTGAACAAATGCGAGGTCTTGCACTTTGGCAAAAAGAATAAAAGCACAGACTACTTTCTAAATGGTGAGAAAATTCATAAAGCCAAAGTACAAAGGGATCTGGGAGTGCTAGTCGAGGATTCTCTAAAGGTCAACATGCAGGTTGAGTCTGTGATTAAGAAAGCGAATGCAATGTTGTCACTTATCTCAAGAGGGTTGGAATATAAAAGCACCGTTGTGCTACTGAGACTTTATTAAGCTCTGGTTAGGCCCCATTTGGAGTACTATGTCCAGTTTTGGTCCCCACACCTCAGGAAGGACATACAGGCACTGGAACGTGTCCAGCGGAGATTCACACGGATGATCCCTGGAATGGTAGGTCTAACATATGAGGAACAGCTGAGGATCCTGGGATTGTATTCATTGGAGTTTAGAAGATTAAGGGGAGACTTAATAGAGACGTACAAGATAATACATGGCTTGGAAAAGGTGGACGCTAGGAAATTGTTTCCGTTAGGTGAGGAGACTAGGACCTGTGGACACAGCCTTAAAATTAGAGGGGGTCAATTCAGAACAGAAATGCAGAGACATTTCTTCAGCCAGAGAATGGTGGGCCTGTGGAATTCATTGCCGCAGAGTGCAGTGGAGGCCGGGACGCTAAATGTCTTCAAGGCAGAGATTGATAGATTCTTGTTGTCTCGAGGAATTAAGGGCTACGGGGAGAATGTGGGTAAGTGGAGTTGAAATGCCATCAGCCATGATTGAATGGCGGAGTGGACTCGATGGGCTGAATGGCCTTACTTCCACTCCTATGTCTTATGGTCTTATGGTCTTATCCCTGAAAGTTGCCACCCAGGTTGATAGGGTTGTTAAGAAGACATACGATGTGTTAGCTTTTATTGGTAGAGGGATTGAGTTTCGGAGCCATGAGGTCATGCTATAGCTGTACAAAACTCTGGTGCAACTGCACTTGGAGCATTGCGTTCTGTTCTGGTCACTGCATTTAGGAAGAATTTGGAAGCTTTGGAAAAGGTTCAGAGGAGATTTACTGGGGTGTTGCCTGGTATGGAGGGAAAGTCTTACGAGGAAAGGCTGAGGGATTTGAGACTGTTTTCGTTAGAGAGAAGAAGGTTGAGAGGTGACTTAATTGAGACTATAAGATAATCAGAGGGTTAGTTAGGGTGGACAGTGAGAGCCTTTTTCCTTGGATGGTGATGGCTAGCATGAGGGGATATAGCTTTAAACTGAGGAGCGATAGATATAGGACAGATGTCAGAGGTAGTTTCTTTACTCAGAGAATAGTAGGGGCATGGAACACACTGCCTGCAACAGTAGTAGACTCACCAAATTTAAGGGCATTTAAATGGCCATTGGATTTGAATGGAATACTGTAGATTAGATGGGCTTCAGATTGGTTTCACAGGTTGGCCGAACATCGAACATCGAAGCGTTTAAAAAAAGGCAAAAAAGAGAAATGCCTCATCTTCCTCCTGGGCAGCCAGCATGCCCGGAGGACTCAATATTGATTCTCCAATTTCAAATAACCTCCATTCCCATCCCCCAATTCCCTTCCCAGCGCCCCCCACCAACTCCATACAGATGCTTTGGGGACCACGTGTATGGTGTCAAAGTTTGTGGATGACACTAAGATGAGTGGCAGAGCAAAGTGTGCAGAGGACTGTGAAACTGTGTAGAGTAACGTAGGTACTTCAAGTGAGTGGGCAAAGGTCTGGCAGATAGAATACAATGTTAATAAATGTGAAATTATCCACTTTGGTTGGAGTAATAGTGAAAAGGAGTATTACTTGAATGGTAAAAAGTTGCAGCATGCTGCTATGCAGAGAGACCTGGGTATCCTTGTGCATGAATCACAGAGGGTTGATCTGCGGGTATAACAATTAGGAAGGCAAATCGAATTTTGTCCTTCATTGCCAAAGGGATTAAGATTAAAAGTAGAGAGGCTATGTTGCAGCTGTATAGGGTGCTGGTGAGGCTACACCTGGAGTACTGTGTGCAGTTTTGGTCTCCTTACTTGAGAAACGATATACTGGCACTGGAAGGGATGCAGAGGAGGTTCACTAGGTTGGTGCCAGAGATGAGAGGGTTGACTTATGAGGGCAGACTGAGTAGGAGGGGATGTTATTTGTTGGAATTTAGAAGAATGAGGGGAGGTCTAATAGAAAAATATAAAATTATGAAGGGAATAGATAAGAAAGAAGTAGACTGGATGTTTCCACTGGGGGGTGAAAGTAGAACAAGAGGGCATAGCCTCAAGATTAGAAGGAGCAGATTTGGACTGAATTGAGAAGGAACATCTTCACCCAGGGGGTTGAATCTATGGAATTCCCTGCCCAGTGAAGTAGTTGATGCTACTTCAGTAAGTGTTTTGAAAGCTATGACAATTTTTTTTAACAATAAAGGAATTAGGGTTATGGTGAGAGGGTGGGTAAGTGGAGTTGAGTCCACAAAACGATCAGCCATGATCTTATTGAATGGCTGAACAGGCTCGAAGGGCCGAATGGCCTACTCCTGCTCTTAGTTCTTAGGTATCTCACATTGACCCTTCCTTCCAGAACCAACTGCATTCATGCCTCCCATCGACCAACCAGGTCGTACCCCCCACCCGTGCTCATCTATCGCTACCTTACTACTCCACCCCTCTCCCCACCCAAAACCCTCTGTCACAAACCCCACCCTTTATCTGCAGCTCCCCTTACACCCACCCCTCAGTCCTGAAGAAGGGTTACACCTGAAACATTGACCTCTCTCCACCTGCTGGTGCTCCCTGGCTTGCTATGTTCTTCCAGGCTCTTGCATGTCCATCTGGTGGCAGCAAGTAGTTAGTGCAGGTTGTACTGACAAACTATTGCCACTAGATGGAGTTTGGCTAATAAGGTGAGTGAATTCCTTTACACTTTGAGATTTAGAGTCAGAAAGTCACAAAGACATACAGCACAGAAACAGATCCTTCGGTCTAATTTGTCCATACCAATCAGATATCCTCACCTAATCTAGTCCCATTTACCAGCATTTGGCCCATATCCCACCAAATCCTTCCTATTCATATACCCATCCAGATGTCTTTAAAATGTTGTATTAGTACCAGTCTCCACCACTTCCTCTGGCAGGTCATTCCATACACGTACCACCCACTGTGTGAAAAAGTTGCTAGTTAGAACATAGAACTATATAGCGCAGTACAGGTCCTTCAGTCCTCAATGTTATGCCGACCTGTGAAACCAATCTGAAGCCAATCTAACCAGCACGACCACTTAGGTCCATTTTATATCTTTCCCCTCTCACCCTCAATCTCCGCTCTCTAGTTCTGGACTCCCCCACCCCAGGTGAAAGACCTTGTTTACCTATCCTATCCATGGTTAAAAATCACTCAATACTAGGTTATTGTCCAAAAGGTTTATTTGGAAGCACTAGCTTTCAGAGTGGTCCTTTTTCATCAGGGGTGGTTGTGGAGCAGAATCATAAGACACAGAACTTATAGAAACAATTAAGTGTGTGCAAATGAAATGATATATTGAACAAACCTAGACTGCTGTTAAGTCTTTCATTTTTTTAGAATGGCTTGCATGTTTTGGTTCATTAATATGTAAATCCTAGAACTTCTTTTAAGACACATTCTCGAGATGACTTAAGGCTTTATAAGAAAAGGTGACATCTCAGCTCAGGCAATGCATTAGAAGTGTGAGGTTAGGGTTTGTCTGTATCCCAATCTTGAGTCAGGCTGTTTCTATTTCCAAAGTGGAATTTACAAAATATTATATGTATTGACTGCTTACATTGACTGCCTGCAGATTGTTTGTTTTTTTAAACAAAATAGAATGCATCTGCAAATATAATTCTGCAAATACAAATTCACCCCATATGTGTGCGCATGTGCATGAGAGAGAGAGTGCGTGAGTGCACGTGAGACAGTGTGTGTTTGCGTGTGTGCATGCCTGGTAGTGTGTGTGTGTGCATGTGGGTGGTTTGTATGTGTGTGGGTGTGTGTGTGTGTGTGTGTGTGTATATGAGAGAGGGTCTGCGTCAGTGTGAGAGTATGTAAGAGTGTGTGTGTATGTGTACTTTCTTGAGTGTGAGAGAGTGTGCAGTGGGGTCTCCTGTAGTGTGACATGAACCCAAGGTCCTGGTTGAGGCCATCCTCATGGGTACTGAACTTGGCTATCAGCCTCTGCTCGGCCACTCTGTGTTGTTGCCTGTCCAGAAGTCCACCTTGGAGGAAGATCCGAGGCTGACTGAGTGTGACTGATGAAGCGTTCCCTGAGTTGGAGGGAACATCTCAGCCTGGCATTTGTTGCGCAGTGTCCATTCATTTGTTGTTGCTGCAAATAATGGTCTGTTTAAGGTTTGCTGATTGTTTAAAAGTGAGAAATGGAGGGTGTCAGCAAGGCCTTGATGAGGCGGTCATCCTCATTGATAATTGTTACAGTCTGAGAAGAACATGGTGTAGTCTTTCTGCTCCTGGGAAGTGCTGGACAATGAAGGGTACCCTATTGGTTGCAGCCCGTATCTCTCTTGTGGAGGCCATTACAGTTTCTCGCTGTGGCACATCAAAGCTGGTGATTGATGAGTTGAGCATCGTGGCTGAAAATGTGTTGCTGGAAAAGCGCAGCAGGTCAGGCAGCATCCAAGGAGCAGGAGAATCGACGTTTCAGGCATAAGCCCTTCTTCAGGAATAAGGGCCTGAAGAAGGGCTTATGCCCAAAACATCGATTCTCCTGCTCCTTGGATGCTGCCTGACCTGCTGCGCTTTTCCAGCAACACATTTTCAGCTCTGATTTCCAGCATCTGCAGTCCTCACTTTCTCCTCGAAGAGTTGAGCATCGTAGCTTGTTCTTATGAGGGTATCCTTGAGCACCTTCAAGTGTCCGTCATATTCTTTCTCATCTGAACAGATCCTGTGTATGCGTAGGGCTTGTCTGTAGGGCAAGCTGTTTTAATATGTATTTGCATTTGCAGAATTATATTTGCAGAGACATTCTATTTTGCTCAGAAAATGCAGATTCTGCAAGATGAGGGAACTAAACTTGTAATATCTACAAGTTTGCAGATGACACAAAGCTGGGTGGGAGGGTGAGTTGTGAGGAGGATTCAGAATACTTCAGTGAGATTTGGGCAGGCTGAGTGAGCAAATGAAGTATAAAATGGATAAGCATGAGGTTATTCACTTTGGGAGCAAAACCCAGAAAGCAGATTATTATCTGTCTGACTGTAAAGAGAGAGACTGGAATGTGCAATGAGATCTGAATATCCTTCTACACACCAATCACTGAAGGTAGGCATGTAGGGGCAGCAGGCGGTGAAGAAGGCAAATGGTTTAATGGCCTTCAGAGTGAGCAGATTTGAGTACAGGAGCAGGAGTGTCTTGCTGCAATTAAACAGGGCCTTGGTGAGACCACACCTGGAATATTGTCTGCAGTTATTGTTTCTTTATCTAAGGAAGGATCTTCTTGCTATAGAGGGAGGTAACTGCGAATCCTCTTGCAAGGATGCCTGCCTTGAAGAAGTTTTCCTCCTCTCTCTACAAGAATCTCAGGGAGTCCCTCTCCCACTGCAACTCCCAGGTCATTTCCTCTGCCCTGAAGCTTTTCAACCATATTGTGAAACAAACTCGCTACCACAGCCACATTTGCTATCGAGGGAGCGCAGCGAAGGTTACCAAACTGATTCCAGGGATGACAGGACTGGTGTGTGAGGAGAGATTGAATCGGTGTGGATTATATTCATTGTAGTTCAGATGAATGGGGGTAGGGGTTCTCATAGAAACCTATAATATTATAACAGGACTGGATAGGGTAGATTCAGGCTGATGACCAGGGAGTCCAGAACCAGGGGTCACAACGTAAGAAGATACAGAGTGGACTATTTAGGACTGAGATGAGGCGAAATATCTTCACCCAGATAATGGTGAGTCTGTAGAATTTGCTACCACAGAAAGTTATTGAGGTCAAAATGTTATATGATTTCAAGAAGGATATAGCATTTGGGGCTAGAGGAATCAAAGATAATGTGGCAAAGCAGGAATATCTACTGAGTTGGATGATCAACCATGATCATGATAAATGGTACAGCAGTCTTGAAGAGTCAAATGGCCTGTTCCTGTTTCCTGTATTTAAGATCAGCCATGATCTCACTGAATGGTGGGACAGGTTGGAGGGACAGAATGGCCTACTCCAGTAAGCACGTTTGCTGAATGGTGCAATTTCTAGAGAGATACCATTTGAGAAGGGATTGTAAAGGTGTTGAATATTTCCATTTAAAGAGTTATTATAAGAAAGGTTTCACTGTTGGTTTTGGTGTCAATGTAGCTGACAACCCTTTCCCTGAAGAGGAGGAAGGAACCATGAACACTGTTACAGGGGAATCACTGAGCAACAGGATTGCGGTTGACATACTGACTGGAGAGATTCCTGTGGAAGAAGAAGAGATTGACTGGGTCCCTGAGTCGGTAACAGAGAAACCACCCAACAACATATGGGTCTATCCCATCACCACCGAGAAACTGGATCACATTGTGCTGACCGCAGCAAGCAATGGTAAGGGGCTTTAGTTCGGTTTTCAATCTCAGTCCTCTCCACCTGCACATACTCAGAGACAGGAGGGATATGACACAGCTATTATTATCTCATTATAAAGTTTCGTCAATGACCTTCCCTCCATCACAAGGTCAGGAGTGGGGATGTTTACCAATGATTGATGAACATTCAGCATCATTTGTGACTCCTCAGATACTGAAGCAGTCCATGCTAAATGCAACTGTATCTGGACAGTATCCAGGTTTAGGCTGATAAGTGCCAGTAACATTCATGCCACACACATGCCAGGCAATGACCATCTCCAATAACAAACTAACTACCTCCCCTTGGTATTCAATGGTGTTACCAGCATTGAACTCCCCCACTGTTGACAACTGGGGTTTACAGTTGAACAGAATTTGAACTAGACTAGACACATAAACACATTGGCTACAAGACCAAGTCAGAAGCTAGGAATAATGTGACGAGTAACTCATCTCCTGACTCCCTAAAGCCTGTCCATCATCTCCAAGGCACGTGTCAGGAGTCCAAGCCACTCACCATCCTGGGTTGGAAATATATCACTGTTCCATTAGTATCACTGGGTCAAAATCTTGGAATTCCCTCCCTAAAGGTATTGTGGGTAAGTCCACAGCACAGAGACTGCAGTGGTTCAAGGAGGCAGCTCACCCCCACCTTCTCAAGGGGCAACTAGGGACAGGCAATAAATACTGACCCCAACCGTGAACAAATAAAGAAATGGAGCAGGATTTGGTGGAGACAGTGAGGGCTTGATTGAGTTGAGTTTTCTTCTTTATGTGGTAACAAAACAGTGATAAATGTTCACAGTGACAGTGTTTTGAAATATCTTTCAGGGATTGCACTCATGGTAACTAATATTGAGCGAAAGCCTTTCACACTCCTTCTAAAGAAGCTGTTGAAAGTTCAAACCTGGTGGAGTCCTGATCAACCGTGGGAGCTGACCTTTGGGAAGCTGCAGATTGAGGTCAAGCCGACATTCCGCCTGTACCTGAGTACATCATTACCCCTCAGGATCTTCAGTTTAGGTAAACCCCACCTTGATGCACTTTCACCCTATGGGAGAGTAAAACCCAGCCCCTCAGGGAGTAAATCCACCTCAACACAACTCCTCATGGTATAAATTTCACTTCTGCACTCAGTGTAGGGGTAAATCCTGACCCAATGCACCTCCTCTCCCGGGGGGTTAAACCGCTCTGATCAAGTGACAGAGAATTATCCATCGTTATGTCTTTTCAAGACCTCCAGTATATTCTTTTCTGTAATGTGGACTGTTTTCAAGACATTACTATTTATTTCCCAGAGTTCCCTAGCCTCCAGGTCTTTCTTCACAGTAAATACTGGTGCGAAATATTTAGTATCTCTCCCATCTCCTGGAGTTCCACACATAGACAGCCACATCAATCTTTAAGGGGCCCTATTATCTCCTTAATTGCTTTTTTGCTCTTAATGTACTTGTAGAATCTCTTTGGATTACCCTTAATCTTATCTGACAAACCTATTTCATGTCCCCTTTTTGCCCTTCTGACTTCGCTGTTGAATATACTCCTACTGCCCTATACCCCCCCCCCCCCCGGGCTTCACTTGATCCCACGTGTCAATATGCCTCCTTCTTATTCTTGATCAGAAGCTCAATATCTTTGTTCATCTATGTATTAGAGAGGTTGTAGAATGATCTCAGGATGTCAGACATCAATGATGGAGGCCATTCAAACTCTCATCTTGCAAGAGCTGTCTTTCCATTCCCAACCCAAACTTTTCATCCTTTCTTTCGCAAATTATTACCTCCATGTCCATTCTAGGAACAGAGGCACAAAAATAGGCCATTCAGCCCCTCAAGCCTGTTCCGCTGTTCAATGAGATCAAGGCTGATCTGTGATCTAACTCCATATATCTGCCTTTGGCCAATATCCCTTAATACCTTATTTTAACAAAACAAAATCTCAGAGTTAATTTATCAACTGATCCAGCACCGACTGTGGTTTGTGGAAGAGAATTCCAAACCTCTCCCACCCTTTGTGTGTTGAGGTTCCTTTTGTTTCTTCCTGGGTTTCCTGAGACCAGCATCATTTCGGGGCCACATAAGAATCCACTGTGTTGTGTATTCTGTTAAAATCTCTCCCCTCTGGTTCCCAACCTGCATTCCAGAGGGAAACACTTCCTCCCTTTACTTCCTCAATGAACCCTGTGTGCTGCCCATTGCAGGAGACTCTTCTTAACCATCTCCAGTCTATAGAGTTTATGCAGAATGATCCTCTGGTAGGACTTCAACAGGATGAAGGACTGAAACTGACAGATTAATTTCCTTTCTCTTAATCTCACCAGAATTTGATCGAACTTTCCTGAAGCAAGTGAGAGTGTTGTCCTTTACCATCAGCAAATCAGGACTGCAGGAACTCTTCCTCAAGGAGGTGCTGTACTTTGATAGAGACAGGCCCAGCAATGTGGAACATACCCAGCAGATGGACACAATGTACCTTCAACACCAGCTACAAGTAACACAGGTATGAAGGCAAGAGAAAGAGATTGATTGCAGCAACATGGTCCAGCCATCTCTCTGCATGGAGCACTCCAACTCTCAAGTCAGACACTCATGCAGTCAACACAAATAGAAATACATCCATTCACAATCCAGGCTGACATTCCCAGTGCACCACTGAGACAGTGTTGCCCTACTGAGGGTCAGTATTGAGGGTCAGTACTGAAGGAATGCTGCACTGTCAGAGGGTCAATGCTGAGACAGCGCTGCACTTTCAGAGGGTTAGTACTGAGGGAGTGCTGCACTGTCAGAGGGTCAGTACTGAGGGAGTGCTGCACTGTCAGTACTGAGGGAATGCTGCTCTGTCAAAGGGTCAGTACTGAGGGAGTGCTGCACTGTCAGAGGGTCAATGCTGAGACAGCGCCGCACTGTCAAAGGGTCAGTACTGAGGGAGTGCTGCACTGTCAGTACTGAGGGAGTGCTGCACTGTCAGAGGGTCAAAGCTGAGACAGCGCCGCACTGTCAAAGGGTCAGTACTGAGGGAGTGCTGCACTGTCAGTACTGAGGGAGTGCTGCACTGTCAGAGGGTCAGTGCTAAGGGAGTGCAGCACTGTCAGAGGGTCAGTGCTAAGGGAGTGCAGCACTGTCGGACGGTCAGTGCTAAGGGAGTGCCGCACTGTCAGAGGGTCAGTGCTAAGGGAGTGCTGCACTGTCAGAGGGTCAGTGCTGAGGGAGTGCTGCACTGTCAGAGGGTCAGTGCTGAGGGAGTGCCGCACTGTCGGAGGGTCAGTGCTGAGGGAGTGCCGCACTGTCAGAGGATCAGTGCTGAGGGAGTGCCGCACTGTCAGAGGGTCAGTGCTAAGAACCATTCAGCTCATCAAGTCTGCTCTGCCTTGCATGAGATCATTGATGATATGAATGGAAGTTAAGAAAACCCTCAAATGTAAGTTAAGAATTTCAGAGTGAATAGCAAATGTTTCTACAGGTATTTAAAAGGATAAAGACTAAGGAACTTGTGATTGTATGAGGTCTGGGTTGGCCATGATAAATTGGAGAATTTTACTTAAAGGAATGACATTGAAAAGGCAATTGCAAATATTCAAAGAGCAGATCGGAGAACTGTTAACATTTCATGCAAAAGCAGAATTGGAAAGGAAGCTATACTGTGGCTTTCATGTGAAATCAGAGAGAGTCAGTCCCTTATAGTCAGACGCAGAATAATTTATAATGGGAAGCAAATAAATGGATGACCAAATAAATACATCCTTTGGTTCTGTGTTCACAAAGGAGGACACACACAACATGCTAGAAATGTTGGGAACACAGGGTTTAAAGAGAGGGAGGAAGTGAAGGGAATCAGTATTAGGAGGGAAATGGTGTTGGGAAAAATGATGGGATTGAAGGCCGATAAATTCCCAGTTTCGGATAATCTACATCCCAGAGTACTTAAGGCAGTGGCTCCAGAAATGGCAGGTGCATTGGTGGTTGTTCTCTAAGATTCTTTTGACTCTGGAACAATTCTCACAGATTGGAGGGTGGCTCATTTAACCCCACTATTCAAAAAGGGAGGCAGAGGGAAAACAGGGAATTATTGACCAGTCAGTCTGGTGTCAGTACGGAGGAAGATGCTGGAGTCCGTTATAAAAGATTTAATTGCAGAGCACTTGTTAACCAGTAACAGGATTGGACAGATTGAGCATGGATTTACAAACAGGAAATCATGTTTCACAAACCTTCTGGAATTTTTCGGGGATATAACTAGTAGAGTTAATGAGGGAAGCTAGTGGATGTGGTTTATATGAACTTTCAGAAGGCCTTTGGGTCTTTTTCAGAATGGTAAGCAGTGACAAGTGGGGTGCCACAGGGATCAGTGCCAGGACCCAGCTATTCACAATATTGAATCATAACATTTTACAGTCCAGAAGGAGGCCATTGGCCCACCATGTCTGTGCTAGCTCCCAAAAGAGTTAGTTAGTCTGACTTTCCAGCCTTTCCCTGTGGCCCTTTAATAATTTTCAAATATGTATCCAACTGTCTTATCAAACCTCCTCTGGAATCCTCTTCCACCACTCTCCCAGGCAGCACATTCCAAATCCTAACAACTAGTAGAAAGTGAGGACTGCAGATGTTGGAGATCACATTTGAGAAGTGTGGTGCTGGAAAAGCACAGCCAGTCAGGCAGCATCCAGGGAGCAGGAGAATCGACGTTTCAGGCAAGAGCCCTTCATCAGGAATGAGGCTTGTGAACTGAGGGCGCTGAGAGATAAATGGGGGCAGTGGGGGTGGTGGGTCAGGTGCAAGACAGCAGAGAGTCCAATAGGTGGATGGAGGTGGGGTGATGGTGATAGGTCAGAAAGGAAGGTGGAGCGGAAAGGTGGGAAGGAAGATGGATAAGTAGGACAAGTCATGAGGACTGTGCCAAATTGGAAGGTTGGATCTGGGATAAGGTGGGGGCAAGGGGAATGAGGAAACTAATGAAGTCCACATTGATGTTGCGTGGTTGGAGGGTCCCGTGGCGGAAGATGAGGTGTTCTTCCTCCAGGCATCGGGTGGTGAGGGAGTGGTTATGGAGGAGGCACAGGACATGCATATCCTTGGCGGAGTGGTAGGGGGGAGTTGAAGTGTTTGGCCATTGGGAGGTGGGGTTGGTCCCGGAGATGTACTCTGAAGCGGTCTGCGAGAAGACGCTCAGTCTCCCAATGTAGAAGAGACCACATCAGGAGTAATGGATACAGTAAATGACATGTATATAAGTGCAGGTAAATCTCTGATGGATGTGGAAGGCACCTTTGGGACCTTGGATGGAGGTGAGGGGGGAGTTGTGGGCATAGGTCTTGCAATTCCTGCGGGTGCCGGGAGGGTGGGTGGGTTGGTGGGGGGCATAGACCTGACAAGGGAGTCAAAGAACAAAAAATAAAGAACAAAGAAAATTTACAGCCCAGGAACAGGCCCTTCGGCCCTCCAAACCTGAGCCGATCCAAATCTACTGTCTAAACCTGTCGCCCAATTCCTAAACATCTGTGGCCCTCTGCTCCCCACCTACTCATGCATCTGTTCAGATGCATCTTAAATGAATCTACCTCTACCATCTCTGCTGGCAACACGTTCCAGACACCCACCACCCTCTGCGTAAAGTACTTGCCGCGTGTATCCCCCTTAAACTTTTCACCTCTCACCTTGAACACATGACCTCATATTATTGGATCCTTCACTCTGGGAAAAAGTTGATCGCTATCTACCCTCCACGATTTTGTCAACCTCAGTCAGGTCCCCCATCAATCTCCTTTTTTCTAATGAAAACAAACCTAACCTTCTCAACCTCTCTTCATAGCTAGCACCTTCCTTACCAGGCAACTTCCTCGTAAACCTTCTTTGCACCCTCTCCAAAGCGTCCACATCCTTTTGGTAATGTGGTGACCAGAACTGGACACGGTATTCTAAATGCGGTCGAACCAATGTCTTGTACAATTTTAACATGATCTGCCAGCTCTTATACTCAATACCCCGTCCGATGAAGGCAAGCATACTATATGCCTTCTTGACCACTCTATCCATCTGCGCAGCAACCTTCAGGGTACAATGGACCTGCACTCCCAGATCTCTCTGCTCATCAACTTTTCCCAAGGCTCTTCCATTCACTGTATAATTTGCTCTAGAATTAGACTTGCCGAAATGCATCACCTCACATTTGTCTGGATTGAACTCCATCTGCCACTTTTCCGCCCAACTCTCCAGTCTATCTATATCCTCCTGTATTCTTTGACAGTCCCTTATGCTTTCTGCTACTCCACCAATCTTTGTGTCAACTGCAAACTTGCTGATCATACCAACAGTGCCCTCTTTCAGATCATTTATGTATATTACAAACAACAGTGGCCCCAACACTGACCCCTGTGGAACACCACTGGTCACCTTTCTCCATTTTGAGAAAATCCCTTCAACTACTACTCTCTGTCTCCTGATGCTCAACCAGTTCTTTATCCACCTAGCTAGAACACCCTGCACATCATGTGACTTCACTTTCTCCAATAATCTACTATGGGGAACCTTATCAAATGCCTTACTAAAGTCTATGTATATGACATCAACAGCCCTTCCTTCATCTAACAACTTGGTCACTTCCTTGAAGAACTCTATTAAGTTGCTAAGGCACGATCTCCCCTGAACAAAACCATGTTGCCTATCACTGATAAGCCCATTCTTTTCTAAATATAAATAGAGCCTATCCCTCAGTACCTTCTCCAGCAACTTTCCCACCACCGACATCAGGCTCACTGGTCTGTAGTTACCCGGAATATCCCTACTACCCTTCTTGTACAGGGGGACAGCATGAGCAACCCTCCAGTCCTCCAGCACCTCACCTGTGTTTAAGGATGCCACAAAGATATCTGTCAGGGCCCCAGCTGTTTCCTCTCTTGCCTCCCTCAGCAACCTGGGATAGATCCCGTGAAGTCCTGGGGATTTGTCCACCTTAATAACCTCTAGCCTACCCAACACATCTTCCCTACTTATGTCAACGTGATCCAGACTAAACAAACTTCTATCCCTAATCTCAACATTCATCATGTTCCTCTCTTCAGTGAATACTAATGCAAAGTAATCATTCAGAATCTCACCCATTCTCTCAGGTTCGACACACAGCCTTCCTTCATCATCCTTTTGTGGACCAATCCTTTCTCTAGTTACCCGCTTGCTTCTTATATAAGAATAAAATGCTTTGGGATTCTCCTTAATTCTGCTTGCTAATTTCAAGACCCCTTTTAGCCCACTTGATTCCTCGTATAAGACTGGTCCTATTCTTCCGATATTCCTCCAGGGTCCGTTCTGTTCTTAGTTGCCTAGACCTTATGTACGCTTCCCTTTTCCTCTTGGCTAGTTGTACAATTTCTCCTGTCATCCACAGTTCACGAACCTTGCCCTTCCTATCCTTTGCCTTCAACGGGACATGCCTATCCTGTTGGGCGGCACGGTGGCACAGTGGTTAGCACTGCTGCCTCGCAGCGCCGGAGACCCGGGTTCAATTCCCGCCTCCGGCGACTGACTGTGTGGAGTTTGCACGTTCTCCCCGTGTCTGCGTGGGTTTCCTCCAGGTGCTCCGGTTTCCTCCCACAGTCCAAAGATGTGCAGGTTAGGTGAATTGGCCATGCTAAATTGCCCGTAGTGTTAGGTAAGGGGTAGATGTAGGGGTATGGGTATGGGTGGGTTACGCTTCGGCAGGGCGGTGTGGACTTGTTGGGCCGGAGGGCCTGTTTCCACACTGTAAGTAATCTAATCTAAAAAAAAAATCTAATCCTGCACTATCTTTAACCTATCTTTGAGAGCCTCCCACATCTCAAATGTGGACTTCCCTTCAAATAGTTGTGCCTAATCCACATTTCCCAACTCCTGCCTAATTTTGTTAATACTCTTCCCTTAGGACCACTCTCATCTTTGTCTACGAGTATTCTAAAACTTACAGAATTGTGGTCACTGTTCCCAAAGAAATCCCCCACCGCAACTTCAACCACCTGGCCTGGCTCGTTCCCCAACACCAGGCCCAATATGGCCCCTTCCCTCGTCGGACTATTGACATACTGCTCTAGAAAACTTTCCTGGAAGCTTCGTACAAATTTTACCCCATCCAGATCTCTGACGCTAGGTGTATCCCAGTCAATGTTGGGAAAATTAAAATCTCCCAACCCCACTACACTGTTGCCTCTATATCTTTTCATAATCTGTTTACCTATTTGTTCTTCTACCTCATGCTCACTGTTGGGAGGCCTGTAATGCAGCCCCAACAATTAACTGCACCCTTCTTATTTTTCAGCTCCACCCTTAATGCCTCACTACTCAAGCCCTCCACAGTGTCCTCCTTTAGCACAGCCGTGATATCATCTCTGACCAGCTGAGTCGGTCACTGTTGATGGAGGTGGAGGAGTCCAGGAAGGGGAGGGAGGTGTCTGAGGTAGTCCAGGTGAACTTAAGATCGGGATGGAATGCGTTAGTGAAGTTGATGAACTGTTCAACCTCCTAGTGGGCGCATGAGGCGGTGCCGATACAGTCATCAATGTAGGGGAGAAAGTGGTGGGCAGTGGTGCCGGTGTAACTACGGAAGATGGACTGTTCTATGTAGCCAACAAAGAGACAGGCAGAGCTGGGGCCCATGCGGGTGCCCATGGCTACCCCTTTCATCTGGAGGAAGTGGGAGGATTCAAAGGAAATATTTTCGAGGGTGAGAACCAGATCAGCCAAACGAGTGAGAGTGTCGGTGGAAGGGTACTGGTGGGGACATCAGGAGAGGAAGAAACAGAGGGCTTGGATGCCCTCATTATGTCAAATAGAGGTGTATAGGGACTGGATGTCCAGGGTGAAGATGAGGCATTGGGGGCCAGGGAAACGGAAGACTTGAAGGAGGTGGAGGGCATGGGTGGTGTCTCGAACATGTGTGGGGAATTGCTGGACCGGGGCAAGAGGACAGTATTGAGGTATGTGGAGATGAGTTCAGGAGCAGGCCGAGATAATGAGTCAGTTGGGGTTGTCGGGCTTGTGGATCTTGGGTAGGAGGTAGAAACAGGCGGTGCAGGGTTCCCGAACTATGAGCTTGGAGGCTGTGGGTGGGTGATCCCTGAGGTGATGTGATTGTGGATAGTCTAGGAGATGTTGGTTTGGTGATGGGAGGTCAGGTCATGGTCACTGAGGCAGTAGGAGGAAGTGTCTGTGAGTTGGCGCCTGGCTTCAGCGTTATAGAGGTCGGTTGGCCAAACTACCTCTGCGCCCCACTTGTCTGCTGGTTTGATGGTGAGGTTGGGGTTGGAGCGAAGGGAGTGGACGGCTGCGTGTTGCAAGGGTGAGAGGTTGGAGTGGATGAGGGGGGTGGACAGATTGAGGTGGTCAGTGTCCCAGTGGCAATTTGAAATAAAGAGAAATAAAGAAATAAAGTGATGGTGATAGGACAGAACGGAGGTTGGAGCAGATAGGTGGGAAGGAAGATGGACAGGTAAGATAGTTCATGAGGGTAGTGCCAAGTTGGAGGATTGGATCTGGAATAAGATGGGGGGAGGGAAATGCAGAAAGTGGTGAAATCGACTTTGATTCCGTGTGGTTGAAGGGTCCCAAGAAGGAAGATGAGGTGTTCTTCCTCCAGCTGTCAGGTGGCTAGAATTTGTCGATGGAGGAAGCCCAGGACTTGCATGTCCTTGGTGGAATGGGAGGGGGAGTTGAAGTGTTCGGCCACAGGGGGGTGAGGTTATTTGGTACGTGTGTCCCAGCGATGTTCTCTGAAACATTCCACAAGTTGGTGTCCTGTCTCCCCAATGTAAAGGAGACCACATGGAGAGCAACAGACACAGTAGATGACGTGTGGAGGTACAGATAAATCTCTGTTGAATGTGGAAGGATCCTTTGGGGCCTTGGAGGGAGGCGAGGGTGAGGGGGTTTGGGCACAGGTTTTGCACTTTTTGCGGTGGCAGGGGAAGATGCTGGGAGGGGATAGTGGGTTGTTTGGGGTCATGGACCAAACAAGGGAGTTGTGGAGGGAATGGTCTCTGAAGAAGACAGATAGAGGTGGGGAGTGAAATATATCCCTGGTGGTGAGGTCTGTTCTAAATCCTAACAAATCTGAATAAAGATGTTTCTCCTCATCTCACTCCAAGCTCTCTTGCTGACAATCTTGAAATTAAGATCACTAGTTACTGACATACCAACTAGTGGAAACAGACTAGCCTCCTTTACTCAAAATTGTTCATGATTTTAAAGGTCACCTCTTAATCTTCGAGTCATTGAGGTAAGCAACACAGAAACAGGTCCTTCAGCCTAACTCATCCAAGCCAACCAAGTGTCCTAAATTGAACTTTACTTGTTTTTAGCCCATATCCCTCTCAATCTTTCTTATCCATATACCTGTCCAAGAGTCTTTTGTAATTCTACCTGCGTCTACCACTTCCTCCGGAAGCTCATTCCTCTGGTATATGTGCCACCCTCTATCTGAAAAAGTTGCCCCACAGTTTTTTTTTAATCTTTCCCATCTCACCTTAAAATCTTCTATTCTCCAAGGAGAAGCCCAATCTCTAATCCTTCCTTGAATCTAAAATCCCTCTTTAATGGCATCATTCTAATAAATGTCCTGTGCACTCTCTCCAGGTGACGATAAATGGAAAGCCAAAAAATTGGGAAGCCTTTAAAAATGAGTCGATGATAACTAAAAGAGCAATAAGAGGGCAAAGCATGAAATATGAGAGTAAGCTAGCTAATAATATAAAAGAAGATTGTGCAAGTCTTTTTTAGATATCGAGAAGGTAAGACAGAGGCAAGAGTGGACATTGGACTGCTGGAAAATGGAGCTGGAGAAGTAGTAAGGGAGACCAAAGGAATAGCAATGAAACTGAAATGGCATTTTGAATCCATCGTCATTGTGGAAGACATGAGGAGCATATCAGAACTTGAAGAGAGTTGGGGGAAAGGGTGAGTGTAGTGGCCATCACTAAGGAGAAGCTGCTGGGGAACCTAAAAGGTTTGAAGGTGGATATATTATCAGGACCAGATGGATCATATGCCAGAGTTTTGAAGGAGATTGCAGAGGAAATTGTGGAAGCATTAGGAGTAACCTTTCAGGAATCATTGGAGTCATAGAGAGTCCCAGAGAACTGGAAAATGGCTAATGTAACTCCCTTGTTTAAGAAGGGAGGGAGGCAGAAGACAGGAAACCATAGGCTCTTTAGCCTGGCCGCAGGCATTGGAAAGATTTTCGAGTCCATCATTATGAAAGAGATTGCAAAGTAGTTGGAGGTTCAATGTAAAATATGGCTAAGCCAGGACATCATCATCAAGGGGAGGTCATGCCCGTCAAATCTGTCAGAATTCTTTAAGGACAAAGAAGTGGCAGATGGAATACAATGGAAGAACAGGTGAGTTTATGCACTTTGGTAGGAAGAATAGAGGTATAGGCTATTTTCTAAATGGAGAAAGTCTTTGGAAATCTGAAGCACAAAAGGACCTGTGAATACCAATTCAGGACTTTCTTCAGGTTAACATGCAATTGGCAGTTAAAAACATAAATACAATGTTAGCATTCAACAGGGTTAGAATGCAAGAACAGAGATGTACAAGGTGCTGATCAGAATGTATTTGAAATATTGAGAGCAGATTTAGGTCTGGTATCTATTGAAGAATGTGCTGGCCTAGGAGGAAGTCCAGAGGAGATTTACAAGGATGATCTGGGGGATGAAGGTCTTGTCACATGAGGAATGATTGAAGAAGAGAAAATATAAAGGTGGATAAATCTCCAGAACCTGATCAAATGTATCTGATAGGATGTTGTGGGAAGTTAGGGAGGAAATTATGGGACCCCTAGCAGAGATATTTGTATTATCCAAAACCACAAATGAGCTGCCGGAGGACTGGATGGTAGCTAATGTTGTGCCTTGAGTTAAACAAGGCTGTGAGGAGAAGCCTGTGAACTATAGACCTGTGAGCCTGACATTGGTGCTGGGAAAGTTCATACCAAACAGAAAAGGCCCTTCAGCCCATTGAGTCTGCACCGACATAATACCACTAATAGTGTGCTAATCCCAATTTCCTGCACTTGAATGTTATGATATTTAAGATGTGGAGGTGCCAGTGTTGGACTAGATGGACAAGGTGAGAAATCACATGACACCAGGTTATGGTCCAACAGGTTTATTTAGAATCAGAAGCTTTTGGAGCGCTGCTCCTTTGCCAGGTGAAGACTTTACTTGATGAAGGAGCAGTGCTTTGAAAGCTTGCAGATTCAAATAAACCTGTTGGACCAAAATCTGGTGTCATGTGACTTCTGATGTTATGATATTTGAAGTACTCATCCAAATATGTTTTAAAGGTTGTAACATTTCTAACCTCCACTACCTTCCCAGGCAGTGCATTCCAGATTCCCATCAACCGCTGAGTGAGAAAGTATTTTCTCAATTCCCCTCTGAATCTCCGGACTCTTATTGTCAAACTGCGCCCTCTCATTATTGACCCCTGAACCAGAGGGAACAGCTGCTCTCTATTCACCCTGTCTATACCCCTCATAATCTTATACTCTTCAATCATGTACCCTTCAGTCTCCTCAACTCAAAAGAAAACAATCCAATTCTATCTAGTCTCTCCTTATAGCTCAATGTTTTCATCCCAGGCATCATCGTGGTGAACCTCCTCTGTACCCCCACCCAGTGCTATCACATCCTTCCTATAGTGAGTTGACCAGAACTTCACAGAGTACTCCAGCTGTGGCCTGATTGATGCTCTGTACAAGTCTAACATTACCTCCTTGCTCTTATACTCTATGCCACAACTGATGAAAGCAAATATCCCATATGCCTTCTTAACTGTTCACATGTACTGCAACTTCAGGGATCTAGAAATAATTCCCTAAGTTCCTCTGAGCTACCCAGTGTCCTTCCATTCATTAAATACTCCCACATTTTGTTTCTTCTTCCAAAGTGCATCACCTCTCACTTATCAGAGTTAAATACCATCTGGCACTGGTCTGCCCATTTTGACCAATATCTTCCTGTAACCTACAATTATCTTCTTTGCCATTAATTGCTACTGATCTTGCTGTCATCTGCAAACTTGCTTAACATTCCCCTCACATTATCATCTATATCATGTATATAACAGACAATAATGGTCCCAGCACTGATCCTTGTGGTACACCACTGGACATCAGCGTCCAGTCGTTCAAACAGCTTTCTACCACTACCCTTTGTGTCCTATTACTAAGACAGTTGCTTATCCATCTTGCCAAGTTTCCCACAATTCCATGTGCTTTAACTTTCTCAATCAGTCTCCCATGTGGGGCCTTGTCAATATTTGCTAAAATCCATATATATTATATCAACACAGCTTCCCTCATCCACACACTTGATCATATTTTCAAAACTTTCTACCAAGTTTGTTAAGTATGACCTCCTTCTGACAAAACCATGCTGACTATCCCTACTTAACCTATGCTTTCCAAGTAGATATTAATTCGCTCCTTCAGAATTTTCACCAACAATTACCCTAGCATGATATAAAGCTAACCGGTCTGTAATTTCCTGGTTCATCTCGACCACTCTTCCTAAAAGGTGGAACCACGTTTGTCGTCCTCTGGCATGTCCCCGATGGCCAGAGAGGAAATACCTTCCAAAATGTCCCAGACTCCCCCATTACTATCCCTGGATATGTCCTGTCCCACCGGCAGGACATACTCAGCAGAGGTGGTGGCACGGTGGGATGCAGTCAAGATGGAATTGCCCTGGAAGTCCTCAAGATTGACTCCAGACTCCACAAGTCTCATGGCTTCAGGTTAAACATGGGCAAGGAAACCTCCTGCTGATGACCATGTACTGTCCTCCCTCAGCTGATGAATCGGTTCTCCCCATGTTGAACAACACTTTGAGGAAGAACTGAGGATGACAAGACACAATATGTACTCTGGGTTTTCTTTTATTTATTTATTCATGCGATGAGGCAATTGCTGGTAATGCCAGCATTCATTGTCCATCCTTGTTTGCCCAGAGAGTAGTTAAGAGTCAACCACATTGCTGTGGTCTGGAGTCACATGTCGACCAAACCAAGGAAAGATGGCAGTTTCCTTCCCTAAAGGACATTCGTGACCCAGATGAGTTTTTCCAACAATCGACAATGGATTCATGGTCACCATTAGATTCTTAATTCCAGATTATCATTGAATTCATATTCCACCATCTGCTCTGGTGGGATTTGAACCCAGGTCCCCAGGACATTAACTGGATCTCTGGTTTAATAGTCCAGCCATAATACCACAAGGCTATTGCTTCCCCCTAGGGGGATTTCAGTGTCCACCAGCAAGAGTGGCTCGGCAGCAGCACTACTGATCAGACTGGTTGGGTCCTAAAGGACATATCTTCCAGACTAGGTCTGCAGCAGGTGGTGAGGGAACCAACAAGAGGAAAAAACATATTTAACCTTGTTCTTACCAATCTGTCAGCTGCAGATGTGTCTGTCCATGACAGTATCGATAAGAGTGACCACTGCACAGTCTTTGTGAAGATGAAGTCCCATCTTCAATTACGAATAACCTCCATCGTGTTGTGTTGCACTACCACCATGCTAAATGGGAGAGATTTAGAACAGATCTAGCATCTCAAGACTGGGCATCTATGAGGTGTTGTAGGCCAACAACAGCAGCAGAATTGTAGTCTAGCACAATCTGTAACCTCATGGCCCAGTATATCCCCTATTCACCCATTATCATCAAACCAGGGGACCAACCCTGGTTCAATGGTGAATGCAGGAGGGTATGCCAGGAGCAGCACCAGGAATACCTGAAGATGAGGTGTCAATCTGATAAAGCCACCAAACAGGATTACTTGCCAAACAGCATAAGCAGCAAGTGATTGACAGAGCTAAGTAATCCTATAACCAATGGATCAGATCTAAGCAATACAGTCCTACCACATCCAGTTGGGAATGGTGGTGGATGATTCAACTACTCACTGGAGGAGAAGGCTCCACAAATATCCCCATCCTCAATGATGGAAGACCCCAGCACATCAGTGCAAAAGGTAAAGCTGAAACTTTCACAGCAATCTTCAGCCAGAAATGCCAAGTGGATGATCCCTCCTCCAGTGGTCCCCAGCATTACAGATACCAGTCTTCAGCAAATTAGATTCACTCCACGTGATTCACTCAACTCTCAAGAAACGGTTGGAAATACTGGATGATACTATCAGCCCTGGACAACAGACCTATGCTTCAGAACTTGCTGCTCCCCAAGCCAAGCTGTTCCAGTACAATTACTGGCAGCTCACTGACAATGTGGAAAATTGCCCAGGTATGTCCTGTACATAAAAAGCAGAACAAATCCAACCCAGCCAATTACCAACCCATCAGTCTACTCTCAATCATCAGTAAAGTGATGGTATGCGTCATCAACAGTGCTATCAAGCAGCACCTGCTTAGCAATAACCTGCTCAGTGACACCCAGTTTGGGTTCCATCATGGCCATCCTGACCTCATTACAGCCTTGGTTCAAACTTGGAACAAAACAGCTGCATTTCAGAGGGGAGGGAAGAGTGACAGCCCTTGACATCAAGGCTGCATTCGACCAAGTGTGGCATTAAGGACCCCCTAGCCAAATTAGAATCAATGGGTATCAGGGGGCAAACTCTCTGCTGGTTGGAGTCATACCTGGCACACAAGAAGATGGTCATAGTTGTTGGAGGTCAGTCATCTCAGCTCCAGGACATCTCTGCAGGAGTTCCTCAGGATAGTGTCCTAGGCCCAACCACCTTCAGCTGCTTCATCAATGACTTCCCCTCCATCATAAAGTCTGAAGTGGGGATGTTCACCGATGATTGTACAATGTTCAGCATCATTCGCGACTCCTCAGATACTGAAGCAGTCCATGTTCAAATTCAACAAGATTTGGACAATAACCAGGCTTGGGCTGACAAGTGGCAAATAACATTTGTGCCATATAAATACCATGCTATGACCATCACCAATAAGAGATAATGTAACCACCAACCCTTGTCATTCAATGTGTTACCATCACTGAATCACCCACTACCAACATCCTGAACTGAATTGGATTCAACACATAAGCACAGTGATTGCAAGACTAGATCAGAGGCTAGGAATACTGCAATGAGTGACTCATCTCCTGACTCCCAAAGCTTGTCCACCATCTACAAGGCACAAGTCAGGAGAATGATGGGATACTCCCCATTTGCCTGGATGGGTGCAGCTCCAAGTCAAGAAGCTTGACACCACCAAGGACAAAGCCGCCCGCCTGATTGGCACCACATCCACAAGCATCCACTCCCTCCATCACTGACACTCAGTAGCAGCAATATGTACTATCTACAACATGCTCTGCAGAAATTCACCTCAGACATTACCTTCCAAACCCATGACCACTTCCATCTAGAAAGACAATGGCAGCAGATATGGAACACCACCTCCTGCAAGTTCCCCTCCAAACCACTCACCACCCTGGCTTGGAAATATATCGCTGTCCCTTCATTGTTGCTGGGTCAAAATCCTGGAATTCCCTCCCTAATGGGATTGTTTGTCAACCCACAGCAGGTGAACTGCAACGGATCAAGAAAACATCTCACCACCACCTTCTCAAGGGGAGCTAGGGCCCAGGAGGTGATGCCTACATCCCATAAATAAATGAAAACAGAAATTTGCCTTGTCTCCCACAGCAGCCTGGCCATCCAGGCCAGGGGATTTCTCTGTTTTTAAGCCTGATATTGCCTCCAATATCTCCCCATTTCCTATATTAAACTATGCAAGTTCCTCACAGTCCTTTTTCCTGAATTCTGTGCCTATGTTCTCCTTTTCCAGAATGAAGTCCAAAGAGAACTATTCATTCAGCCCCCTTCCAATATCCTGCAGCTTCACACACATGTTGCCCCCTTGGTCCTTAATGGACCCTACTCTTTCCCTGGTTAACTTTTTCCCTTTAATATATTTACAATGTAGTTGTTGGAGGTGATTCTTAAACATAGGATTTACATGCATTTGGAAAGGCAAGAAATGATTAGGGATTGTCAGCATGGATTTGTATGAGGGAAACCATGTCTCACTAATTTGATTGAGCTTGTTGAGGAAGCAACCAAAAAGATTGATGAAGGCAGAGGGGTAGACCCTGTCTACATGGACTTTAGTAAAGCCTTTGACAAGGTTCTGCATGGTAGTCCACTTAGGCTAGATCTTAGGGATTCAGGGCGAGCTTATCAACTGAATAAAAAATTGGCTTGATGGTAGGTGACAGAGGGTGGTTTGGAGGGTTGTTTTTTGGACTGGAGGCCTGTGACCAGCAGTGTTCCACAGGGATCAGTACTGGGTCCATTGATGTTTGTGATTTATATAAATGACTTGGATGAGAGGGAAGGTGACATAGTTAGTCAGTTTGCAGATGACACCAAAATTGGTGGTATAGTAGACAATGAAGAAGGTTATCAAAGATTACAAAGAGATCGTGATTAATTGGGTCAATGGGCTGAGGAGTGGCAGATGGAGTTTAATTTGGATAAATGTGAGGTATTGCATTTTGGTAAAATGAACAAGGGCTGGGCCATGCGTGGTGCTGTAGAACATGTCTCATAAAACCTTTAACATTCTAACAGGACTAAACTGGGTAGATGTAGGAATAATGTTCCTAATGACCAGGGAGTCCAGATCCAGGGATCACTGTTCAAGGATGTGTGATTGGCCATTTAGGATTGAGATGAGGAGAAATGTCTTCGTGTACAGAATGGAGAGTCTGAGGAATTCACTCTCTCCCAGAAAGTGGCTAATGCCAAGACTTTGTATGATTTCAAAAAAGAGTTGGATACAGCACATGATGCTAAAAGGATTAAAGGATAGCGAGGAAAAGTAGGAACAGGATATTGAGTTGGATGATCAGCCCTGATTATGCTGGATGGTGCAGCAGGTTCAAAGTTTATAAAATAATGAGGATACAGTTAGGTTAATGATAGGTGGCTTTTCTCCAGGATGTGGAATTTCAAGGCTGGGGCATTTTTTTCAGGTGATAGGAGAGAGATTTTAAAAAGACATGAGAGGCAATTGTTTTACGCAGAGGGTGGTTCATGTGTGAATTAAACTTTCTGAGGAAATGGTGGATGAAGGTACAATAACAACATCTAAACGCCTTTAGATAGATATGTGAATAGGAAAGGTTTGGAGGGATATGAGCCAGGATCAGGCAGGTGGGACTAGTTTACTTATTTGGGATTACGTTGGGCATGGACTGGTTGGATCAATGTATCTGCTTCCATGCTGTATGACGCTATGACTGAATGTGGTTCTGGAAAAGCACATCAGGTCAGGCAGCACCACATCAGGAATGCCTGATGAAGGGCTTTTGCCCAAAACGTTGATTCTCCTGCTCCTCGGATGCTGTCTGACCTGCTGTGCTTTTCCAGCACCATTCTCTTGACTCAAGTCTCCAGTATCTGCAGTCCTCATTTTTCACCTCTATGACTGAATGGCATACTCCTATTCCTAATTCCAACGTCTCTCTGCTTATTTTCTGTGACTGAAATCTGAGAACATCCAGATCTCATTGCACCTCCCTCATTACCAATCTATCACCATTCAGACAATGATCCACTTTCATGTTTTTTTTCTCAAAGTGAATAACCTCATATTTACCCACATTATACTGCACCTGCTACTCATTTGTCCACTCAGCCTGTCCAAATGACACAGAGCATCTCTGCATCCTCCTCACAGCTCACTGTCCATCCAGCTTTGTGTCATCTGCAAACTTGGAGAGATTACATTTAGTTTTCTCTTCTAACTCTTTAACATATATTGTAAATAGCTGGGTCTAAGTACTCATCCCTGCATATAGCATTCTTCATTGCCTGCCACTCAGAAAATGGCCCATTCATTCATACTCTTTGTTGTATTATTTGGCAAAAGTGTGGCAGGTGCAGAAAACTGTGGAAAATGTGAAGTTATTCACTTTGGAAGTTAGCAAAGAAATGCAGAATCATGCTAAAATGGACAATGACTGCAGAATTCTGACACATAAAGGGAAAGAGTAAGATTATTTTAATGTATTCATGGAGTGTGGATGTGACTGGCTGGGCCCAGTATTTATTGCCCATCCCTATGTGCCCCTTGAGAAGATGGGGGTGAGCTGCCTTCCTGAACTGCTGCAGTCCATGTGCTGTAGGTTTGCCCACAATGCCTTTGAGAGGGAATTCCAGGATTTTGACCCAGCAACAGTGAAGGAACAGTGATATATTTCCAAGTCAGGATGGTGAGTGATTTGGAGGGAAACTTGCAAGGGGTGGTGTTTCCATATGTCTGCTGCCCTTGTCACTTTAGATGGAAGTGGTTGTGGGTTTGGAAGGTACTGTCTGAGGGTCTTTGGTGAATTTCTGCAGTGTATCTTGTAGATGGTACACTCTGCTGCTTCTGAGTGTCAGTGGTGGAGGGAGTGGATGCTTGTAGATACAGTGCCAATCAAGTGGCTGCTTTGTCCTGGATGGTGTCAAGCTTCCTGAGTGTTGTTTGAGCTGCACCCATCCAGAGGCAAGTGGGGAGTATTCCATCACACTCCTGTCTTGTGTCTTGTAGATGATGGACAAGCTTTGGGGAGTCAGGAGGTGAGTTACTCAATGCAGTGTCCTGCCTCTGACTTGCTCCTGTAGTCACAGTATTTGTATGGTGAGTCCAGTTGATTTTCTAGTCAATGGGAACCCCCAGCATGTTGATAGTGGGAGATTCAGTGAAGTTAACGCCATTGAATGTCAAAAGACGATGGATGTATTGCCTCTTGTTGGAAATTGTCATTGCCTGGCATTTATCTGGCTTGAATGTTACTTTTGCCACTTGTCAGCCCAAGCCTAGATATTGTCCAGATCTTGTTGCATTTGGAAATGAGCTGCTTCAGTTTCTGAGAGCTCACACATAGTACTCACCCCGTATGATAATAAGAGGTTGTTTATGTCATTAACACTTTCTCTACTTTGTTTCTGACCCATTAGGAAGAGCTGATGGACAAAGTGGTCCAAACTGCTACGAGTCTGCTCAATGACAGGAGTATCCAGACAGCAGCAGTAGAAAGTCAGGATACCAAGGAGCAGATACACGGTTATCTCAAAACCTTGAACCCAAGTAAGAGGACTGCCATTGCAGTGACTGAGGACCCATATGTCACCATCTCTAACATCGGCTCTGAAATGTACTGGGCATTAATCCAAATCTGTCGACTCAATCCTCTGTATTATTTCTCAAAAACCAGTTTCATAAAAGTGGTGAGGGAAATTCTGACAAAACGGAATTTGAAAGTTCGCTCTTTAGGGACTGGAACCTGCACAGACCACTTCATGGACCTGATGTATCACCTCATGTCTGAGCTCTACAAATACTTGCGCTGGTGTCTCTTTGTGCAGCACGCCCGGTTGTACAGGTTCCTTGTAGCTGTTGGCCACATGAAGGTGATGAACACAGTGACCAAGTTAGAGTGGGAGCTCTTTCTGAGGGGGACCCAGGATCTAAAATATGATGTATCAGCCCAGAGTACGTGTGTCCTGAAGCCCAGCTGGGTGAGTCAGGAGACCTGGGACAGTTGCTGCATATTAGAACTGTTACCTGCATTTCAGAACCTAAGAATCTCTATTGCCAAGAAAGCCAATCAATGGCGAGAATACTTTGGCCTTTCATCAACTGTGATTAGTGCAATTCCTTGCTCCTCATTTGCACATCTTAACACCTTCCAGAGGGCTATCCTGTGGAAATTCTTCCAGCCCCACAAGCTGAGTGTGATCATGAATGATGTGGTCAGCTGTGAGCTGGGAGGAACATTGACCAGAGACCTGCGTCCCACCACCACATCTCTCTTTAACTACAGCTGGCAGAACGTTCCAGTCATGTTTCTGCTGCCTGAAGATGGTTCACTGAGTCTCTCCACACACCCATTCTACTGGATTGAACAGATGGCCAGAGAGCACCAGATGCACGTGAGTGTCTTTCAATATGAAGGTATTTTGGCCTTCATAGTGAGAGGATTTGAATACAGGAACACGACTGTCTTGCTGCAATATACAGGGTCAAGCTATGAACGTTATTGGCCTCAGCACCATACCAGTTGAGACCAGTGCAGGAGGGGATTGCAGAATCAGATGGTGTCGGGGGGGAGGTTTGGGTGGGGGGGGGGGGGAGGTGGGATTGGTCTCTGGCCATCATAAACCCTCCAGTCAGCTGACCAATCAGCCAGAATCTGTTTGGCCACTGGATCATTCACTCACCTTCCACCCATTAGGTTCAAGGGATTAAATTCCAATCATATTCCATGTTCTTTCCACTGTGCAACATCAAATGATCAGTGTGGCTGGAGAAGGTGGGGTTGAGCTGCCTTCTTGAACCACTGCAGTCCATGTGCTGTACTTAGCCCACAATGCCTTTAGGGGGGGAATTCCAGGATTTTGACCCAATGACACTGAAGGAATAATGGTATATTTTCAAGTCAGAATGGTGAACGGCTTGGAGCAGAACTTTAGCGGAGTGGTATTTCTATGTATCTGGTGCCCCTGGCCTTCCAGGTGAAAGTGGTCATGGGTGTGGAAATGCTGTCCAAAGAGCTTTGATGAATTATAAGACCAAAAGATATGGGAGCAGATGTAGACCATTCAGCACATCAAGTTTGCTGCACCATTCAATGAGATCCTGCCTGTTCTGATAATCCTCAACTCCGTGTTCCTACCTTTTGTCCATAACTTTACAGATTAAAGTCTGCAGATAACACAAAGCTTGGTGGGTGGTTAAACTGCTTCAGTGTGATTTAGGCATGTTAAGTGATGGGCAAATGCATGGCAGATATAATTTAATGTAGCTCAATGTGAGGTTATCCACTTTTGGAGCACAAAACAGGAAGGTAGATTATTATGTGAATGTCAATAAATTAAGAGAGGGGAATATGCAATGAGACCTGGGTGTCCTCATGCACTAGTCACTGAAATTAAGCAGGAGGTACAGCAGGCTGGGTGAAGGCAAGTGGTATTTTGGCCTTCATAGTGAGAGGATTTGAATACAGGAACACGACTGTCTTGCTGCAATATACAGGGTCATGTGAGACCACATCTGGAATACCATGTGCAGTTTTTCTCTCCTTATCGGAGGAAGGATGGTCTTGCTTGAAGGTAGTACAGCAAAGGTTCACCAGACTGATTCCTGGGATGAGAAGTAGATTGAATTAAGAAGAGAGGTTGACTCAGTTGGGATTATATTTACTGGAGCTCAGAAGAATGAGGTGGAATCTCAGAGAAACCTTTAAAATTCTAACAGGACTAGGCAGGGTGGATACAGGAAGGATAATCCCAATGACCAGGGAGTCCAAAACCAGCGGTCACAATCTAATGATATAGGTAGGCCATTTAAGACTGAGTTGAGGAGTAATGTCTTCAGCCAGAGAGTGGAGAGCCTGTGGGATTTACTGCCACAGAAAGCAGTCCAGACCAAAACATTGTATGATTTCAAGAGCAGTGGATAAAACACTTGGGCTAAAGGGATCAAAGAATATGGAGAAGAAGCAGGAACTGGCTATTGAGTTGGATGATCAGTGATGGCCAGGGTAAATAGTGGAGCAGGTTCAAAGGGCTGAATGGCCTACTTCTTCCTCTTCTCTGTCTTTCTAATTAATCAGCTCCTTCTCATGTTGCAGTGCAACAATCAATTGCTGGAGGATGAAAATGTTTAGACGACAGCAACCAAAAGCATCTCTTTGCCTTCCTCTGCTGAAGTGTCTGAAGTGTTGAACTCTTGTCACTCTAATGTAACTCGCACTCAAGAGCAAGGGGTGCACTGTTACAGTGGCCCTTTTCAATGGACACACTGCTGATCCTGGGCTCCAATAGTGGGAGGAGTCAATGTTGAAGGCAGTGATTTGGCTATTGATTCAGGAAGCTGCTTTATCCTGAATGGTGTTGAGCTTTATGAGTGTTTTTGGGGAGTTTACCTAGAGAGACAGGTAACAGTGTTTGACAGACCATTCTGTGTTTCAGAATAAAGTCCATGTCATTTCTTGTGGAGCACATGATGATGTGGACAAGGTTCGAAATGAGTTGCAGTTGACCATGAGCAAAGGAAGATGGCTGATTCTGAACAATTGTCACCTATTGGAACACTGGGACAGTGAGCTGCTTAACATTCTCCTTCAGCTAACCACTACCTATAAAGGTGAGGCCAACATCCAATCAACAAACCACAAGAGAAAACCTTCCTCCACACTGTCACCAACACTCAAACATACCTAGGACAGGTTTAGATATAGAGTAAAGCTTTGTTTACACTGTCCCCATCAAGGACTCCCAGGACAGGGACAGCACAGGGTTAGATACAGAGTAAAGCTGCCTCACTGTCCCCCATCAAACACTCCCAGGACAGGGACAGCATGGGGTTAGGTACAGATTAAAATTCCCACTACACTGTCCCCATCAAATAAATTTTCAATTAACTAATGAATCAATGAATGACAGGATAACGATAGAAGAAGGTCATTCAGACCATCATTGTGCTGGCTCTCTGCCAGAGCAGTTCATCTTATTCCATTCTTTTTCATCTCCATGTAGCTCTGCAAATTTTAACAATCCAAATGCCATTTGAATACCTTGTAGTTGCCTGTCACTACCACACTCCAGGGCCATGTATCCACACCCTAATCATTCAGGTTTCTCCTCACGTCACTATTGTTGCTTTTTGCTGATCATTTTAAATTGATGTCCTCTGGTTCTTGATCCAGCCAATGTAACCTCTTCCTTTCAGCTTACCTTCCCACCAAAGGAGCTTCCATTACAGTTTCCAAATATGATGTATGTGAAGTTCTTGAAGAGGAGACACTGACAGTTCTAACCAATGCCGGCCTCATCATCCATCGGGATTTCCGCCTGTGGCTCATTTGCAAAAATGATTCTGCTGTCTCCCTGCCAGGTATGTCTCTCATCTCCATCATGTGTGTGTGCTGTCACATCTCTCAATACCTCTCGTGCTGTCTGTCAAGTGTCCCATCTCACTCATTCATTTGCCACTAATTTCAGTTTTCAATCTATGCCGCATTGATATTCTCTTCTTTTCTCTTCCACATTTTGCTTAAGATCTTGCCTCCATTGAATTTCTTAAAAGTTTGGTGTCTCTTAAAATGTGCTGTACCTGAATCCGTCTTCTCCCAATCATGTTCAACAAATTTCATTGTTCACTCACTCTCCATGACAATTTCTCAGTTTGTTACTTTTCTTGATCAGCAAACCCTGCCATTCTCCTCCAAACTCAAATTTTGAAACAAAATTAACAAATAAACCTTGTGTATCCATAAAGACCAAGTCCTACATCCACACAAAACAGCAGTGGTCAAGTAAGCACTGAACATAGAATATAAGTTCCAGGGCATGGGTGCAGTTCTGAAAGAGTTAATGTTGTAGTTGTATTAGGGCAGGGCAGTAGACATAGTCAGTATGGATATCAGTAAGACCTTTGACACGGTTCCATTTGGTAGACTGCTCTGGAAGGTTAGATCACATGGAATCCAGGGGGAGCTGGCAAATTGGATGCAAAATTGGCTTGATGGTAAGAAGCAGAGGGTAATAATGGAAGGATGCTTATTGGACTGGAGGCCTGTGACTAGTGGAGTTCCGCAGGGCTCGGTGTTGGGTCCATTGCTGTTTGTTATCTGTATCAATGATTTGGCTAAGAATGTACAAGGCATGTGTAGTAAGTTTATTGATGACACTAAAATAGACGGTATCATGGACAGTGAGGGAGGTAATCAGAAATTACAGCAGGACCTTGATCAACTGGAGAAGATAAATGGCAAATGGAGTTTAATATGGATAAGTGTGAGATCTTGCATTTTGGAAAGTCAGATCAAGGTAGGAGTTTCATGGTGAATGGTAGGACCTTAGGGAGTGTAGTGGAACAGAAGGATCTTGGGGTTCAGGTGCACGGTTCTCTGAGAGTGGAGTCACAAGTAGATAAGGCAGTGAAGAAGGCTTTTGGCACACTGGCCTACATCAGTGAAAGCATCGAATATAGAAGTTGTGAAGTTATGTTACAGTTGTACAGGACGTTGGTGAGGCCGTACATGCTGGAGTATTGTGTTCAGTTTTGGTCACCTTGCTGTAGGAAGGATGTTATTAAATTGGAAAGAGTGCAGAAGAAATTTACAAGGATGTTACCAGGACTCAATGGTCTGAGTTATAGGGAGAGGTTGGACAAGCAGAACATTTTTCGTTAGAGCGTCGGAGACTGAGGGGACATCTTATAGAAGTGTACAAGATCATGAGAGGCACGGATAGGGTGAAAGCACCTAGTTTTTTTTCCCAGGGTTTGGGAATCGAGGAGTAGAGTGTATCAGTTTAAGGTTAGAGGGGAAAGAATAGAAGGGAACCTGAGGGGCAACCTTTTAACACAGAGGGTGGTATGCATATGTAATGAGGGGCCAGCAGAAGTGGTTATAGAGTCATAGAGATGTACAGCATGGAAACAGACCCTTCGGTCCAACCCGTCCATACCAACCAGATATCCCAACCCA
Source organism: Chiloscyllium punctatum (assembly GCF_047496795.1). Taxonomy (NCBI): domain Eukaryota; kingdom Metazoa; phylum Chordata; class Chondrichthyes; order Orectolobiformes; family Hemiscylliidae; genus Chiloscyllium; species Chiloscyllium punctatum. Next base: position 1,161,931 of record NC_092747.1, read on the forward strand.
ATCTAGTCCCACCTGCCAGTACCCGGCCCATATCCCTCCAAACCCTTCCTATTCATATACCCATCCAAATGCCACTTAAATGTTGCAATTGTATCAGCCTCCACCACTTCCTCTGGCAGCTCATTCCATACACGTACCACTCTCTGTGTGAAAAAGTTGCCCCTTAAATCTCTTTTATATCTTTCCCCTCTCACCCTAAACCTATGCCCTCTACTTCTGGACTCTCTGACCCCAAGGAAAAGACTTTGCCTATTTACCCTATCCATGCCCTTCATAATTTTGTAAACCTCTATAAGGTCACCCCTCAGCCTCCGACGCTCCAGGGAAAACAGCCCCAGCCTGTTCAGCCTCTCCCTATAGCTTAAATCCTCCAACCCTGGTAACATCCTTGTAAATCCTTTCTGAACCCGTTCAAGTTTCACAACATCTTTCCGATAGAATTTCATGCAATATTCCAACAGTGGCCTAACCAATGTCCTGTACTGCCGCAACATGACCTCCCAACTCCTGTACTCAATACTCTGACCAATAAAGGAAAGCATACCAAACGCCTTCTTCACTATCCTATCTACCTGCGACTCCACTTTCAAGGAGCTATGAACCTGCACTCCAAGGTCTCTTTGTTCAGCAACACTCCTTCGGATCTTACCATTAAGTGTATGAGTCCTGCTAAGAGTTGCTTTCCCAAAATGCAGCACCTCGCATTTATCTGAATTAAACTCCATCTGCCACTTCTCAGCCCATTGGCCCATCTGGTCAAGATCCTGTTGTAATCTGAGGTAACCTTCTTCGCTGTCCACTACACCTCCAATTTTGGTGTCATCTGCAAACTTACTATCTATACCTCCTGTGTTCACATCCAAATCATTTATGTAAATGACAAAAAGTAGAGGATCCAGCACCATTCCTTGTGGCACTCCACTGGTCACAGGCCTCCAGTCTGAAAAACAACCCTCCACCACCACCCTCTGTCTTCTACCTTTGAGCCAGTTCTGTATCCAAATGGCTAGTTCTCCCTGTATTCCGTGAGATCTAACCTTGCTAATCAATCTGCCACTGGGAACCTTGTCAAACGCCTTACTGAAGTCCATATAGATCACATCCACCGCTCTGCCCTCATCAATCTTCTTTGTTACTTCTTCAAAAAACTCAATCAAGTTTGTGAGACATGATTTCCCACGCACAAAGCCATGTTGACCATCCCTAATCAGTCCTTGCCTTTCCAAATACATGTACATCCTGTCCCTCAGGATTCCCTCCAACAACTTGCCCCGCACTGACATCAGGCTCACTAGTCTATAGTTCCCTGGCTTGTCCTTACCACCCTTCTTAAACAGTGGCACCACGTTTGCCAACCTCCAGTCTTCCGGCTCCTCACCTGTGACTATCGATGAAACAAATATCTCAGCAAGAGACCTGGTTGAGGTGGGTACACAATATTTATAAGGCATTTGGACAAATTTATGGATAGGAAAGGTTGAGAAGGATATGGACCAAATGCAGGGAAATGGGATTAGTTTGGGTGGACCAATTTGGGCCAAAGGTTGCCCCTCAGGTTCCCTTTTATTCTTTCCTCTTTAACCTTAAACTGATGCCCTCTCATCCTTGATTCCCCAACTATAGAACTATATGAGCTCCACCCAATCATACATCATCTTTGGGTGGAGGCAGGAAGTTCTACATTTACCTTCATAAGCACTACGTGTAGTCTGTGCAAGTCCTGAGATTCGTAAATAAGTATTCCTGAACAGAAACTAGTTATTGCTATCATAGAGTCATCGGGTTATACAGCACAAAACAGATCCTTCGGTCCAACTCATCTGTGCTGACCAGATATCCCAATCTGACCTAGTCCCATTTGGTAGCATTTGACCCATATCCCTTTAAACCCTTCCTATTCATATACCCATCCAGATGCCTTTTAAATGTTGTAATTGTACCAGCCTCCACGATTTTCTCTTGCAGCTCATTCCATACTTGCACCACCCTCTGTGTGAAATACCCATCAGATTCCTTGTAAATCTTTCCCCCCTCGCTTTAAATCCATGCCCTCTAGTTTTGAACTGCCCCATCCTAGGAAAAAAACTTTGTCTATTTATCCTATCTATGCCTCTCATGATCTTATGAACTTCAATAAGGTCATCCCTCAGCCTCCGACACTCCAGGGAAAACAGCCCCAGCCTATTCAGCCTCTCCCTGTAGCTCAAACCCTCCAACCCTGGCAACATCCTTGTAAATCTTTGTGAACCTTCTCAAGTTTAACAACATCCTTCCTATAGGAGGGAGACCAGAATTGAGTGCAGTATTCTATAAGGGGCCTAACCAATGTCCCATACAGCCACAGCATGACCTCCCAACTCATACTCAATGAAGGCCAATGAAGGCAAGCATACCAAATGCCTTCTTCACTCTCCTATCTATCTGAAACTCCGCCTTCAAAAAACTATGCACCTGCACCCCTACATCTCTTTGTTCAGCAGAGAGACCTACTACTAACTGTATAATGGTTAATATACCCAGAGCCCTACCATTAACAGTGTAAGTCCTGCCTGGTTTGCCTTAGCAAAATGCAAGACCTCACATTTAAACTCCATCTGCCACTTCTTAGCTCATCAGCCTATCTAGTCAAGGTCCCATTGTGCCCTGAGATAATCTTCTTTGCTGTCCACTACACTACCAATTTTGGTATTATCTGCAAACTTACTAATGATACCCCCTATATTCACACCCAACTCATTTGTACAAATGACAAGAAACAGTGGACCCAACTCTGATCCTATACTAAAAACCAAAAGAAATTAGAGTTAATGTTTCGGGTCCAGTGACCTTTCCTTGGAACTGATCCTATAGTATTGAAAGGACCTTATTGCTGCAGTGTTTTGTGCGTGACAGTGCTGCTTCTTTAACAAAGTTATGGTGTCCTTGGCTTCTTTTTCAGGAGGTCATAAAAGACACAAAAACCGAAAAGTCTGGAATTGGACTTGGAAGGGTTTTAGGGCCAGTTTGATTGTAGCTAACAGTTATTGCTTTAGGCAAAAGCTTTCAAGTTTAAAAAAAACACTTGTACAATGAAAGAGGAGCTCAGCTTTTCTCTGGTTTGGTTTTAGCTAGCAGTAGTGTTGTGAAGCTGCTGGACCCAAAGAAGCAAGTCCATTCTGATCCTCCTCTCTCTGATTTCTCTCCTGTAAGACCCTGTGTTTGATTTTATTTTTTGTGCCATTGGGTATTTATGGGGATTGTTGCAAGTATTGGGAACAGTATCATTAAGTTGGGATAATAGAACATAGGAAAGTACAGCACAGGACAGGCCCTACAACCCACAATGTTGTGACGAGGATTAATCCTAATCTAAAAAAAATAACCTAATCTAGTTTTGACAAAGGGTCAGTTAGACTCAAAACGTCAGCTCTTTTCTCTCCTTACAGATGCTGCCAGAACTGCTGAGATTTTCCAGCATTTTCTCTTTTGGTAACCTAATCTACGTTCCCCTCAATTCATTGCTGTCCATGTGCATGTCCAGTAGTCGTTGTATAATCTGTTGGGTTTTTGGATAGGTTAAGTTTGTGAGAAGGTTTGTAGCTCGGGTACTTGTTGTTGTGGTTCTGTTCGCCGAGCTGGGAATTTGTGTTGCAGACGTTTCGTCCCCTGTCTAGGTGACATCCTCAGTACTTGGGACCCTCCTGTGAAGTGCTTCTATGATCTCTCCTCCGGCATTTATAGGTTAAGTTATTCTGTATTCTGTTCTCTTTTGTTTGTGTTTCATTCGGTAATCTTGCAAATAAATTCTGTTTTGTTTAAAACTAAGTGGTTGGGCCAGCTGCATCACTCTTGGAATATCCACGTTACACCTGCTTAACACGACTAGCAAGTTTAGAGTCTGGGCTACTTTCTTGAAATGTTTTGAGGGGGTCTGGCCTGGTCCATAACACGTGTACAGGTCATTCTGCTATAATGCACGTTTTGTAGGCATGAATTGGCTATAATGTGATTGACGAATAATGGACATTGTTTGGATAACGTGAACTTTCTACTGAACAGGTATAGCAATTTTCTATTAACGATCTTCTACAGCGCGATTTTCTATAGCAGTTTTCCATAACGTGACTTTCTAAAGCACATGGTTACAGAGGAACACATCTGTTGCATTATAGCAGAATGACCTGTAGATAATTCATTCTGCTGTTGTTGGGTGTCAGTGACAAAGGGACAGAATGTTGAAAGTGGTCCATGTGCTGTCAAATCAAGGGAGTAGTTTAGTGATGAGGTTCTAGATTGCTGCACAAATCTGATACGTGGAGAGTACCTGAAAAGCAAGAAATGTTAAAACCTGATTTAACTCCTGGGTGATCATACAACCGAACCCAGTATCCTCATGGACTTCACTGTCCAGACCTCAATACCCAACCCATGCCTTGCCACCATATCCACCTACCCACTATATACAGCTGACACATCAATCCCACCGCCTTGTGGGCGAACATTTCAACTCCCCCTCCCACTCTGCTGAGGACATGCAGGTCCTGGGCCTCCTCCACTGCCGCTGCATCATCACCCAACACCTGGAACACTTCAACTCCAGGGCATCAATGTCGACTTCACCAGTTTCCTCATTTCCCCTCCCTCTACCTTACCCCAGTTCCATTCTTCCAGATCAGCACCATCCTCATGACCTGTCCTGTCAATCTTCCTTTCCACCTATCCACTCCACCCTCCTCTCCGACCTATCACCTTTACCCCTTCCTCCATCCACCTGTTGCATTCTCATCTACCTTCTCCCCAGCCCCACCCCCTCCCATGTATCTCTCCACCCCCGAGGCTTCCTGCCTTCATTTCTGATGAAGGTCTGCGGCCTCAAACGTCGATCTTCCTGCTCCTCAAATGCTGCTTGACTTGCTGTGCTTTTCCAGCACCGCTCTAATCCCCACTCAGACAAACTGAAATGATATTAAAATGTCATTATATATTTTAGTGTGTTAGTAAATGAAGACTTAGCTGAATATGGCAACTAAGGAATTGAGAACTAGCCTGGTTACCTCACAGCTGTGAGGGAAATACGCTGTGCATTTTTTGGAAAGGCCAGATTCAGAAGTCAGAAATGTGGTGCTCTCCCACAAGATGCAAAAGGTATTGGAGTAGATGGTATCCAACTGGTGATTGCCACTTTTCAGAAGATTCTCCGTGTCCAAACTCAAAGTTTCTCAAAGCTCCTACAATTCAACCAGCTAAGAATTTGACCACAGAATTACTGGGACAGAGAAACCCCGTAAAATTACTCGGAGCAAGGAAAAAGAGAAAATCTAGAAAGGATACTTAGGATCTGTATGAAAATTATAGATCTTGGGCATGAGAGTTTAAAAATGATGGAGTAGTTTCGGAATTTGAGAAAAAAAAACAGCAAAAGACATGGAAAACCAAATAAGAAGATAAGTGAAGATAAATGTATGTAAGTTATGTGTTATCCACATTTCATATACTTGGTGATGAAATGTACTCCAAGTTGCAGAAGTTTTTTTTAGAGGGTTATGTGCTGCATGGCCACCACATCATACAGAGTCAGAATCGGAGGAAACATAAAGACCCTTTGGCCCATCATGTCCATGATGGTCACAAACAGCCACCTAACTGTTCTAATCCCATTGTCCAGTGCTTCTGAGGAAGGGTATCTGGACCCAAAGCATTAATTCCGATCTCTCTCCACTGGTGATGCCAGAGCCACTGAGCTTTTCCAGCAATTTCTGCTTTTGTTCCTGATTTCCGGCATCTGCCATCGTCTCGGTTTTTATTTCCCAATTTCCAGCACTTGCTCATTGCCTTGTATGCCTTGACATTATAAGAGCACATCTAAATACTTGTTAAATTTTATCAAGGTTTCTGCCTCTCCCACCTGAGAAGGCAGTGAGTTCCAGACTCCCCCCACCATCTGAGTGAAAGGGCTTTTCCTCACACCTCTTCTAAATCTCAGTCTGGGCAGCAACTTGGTGAAGACCTCATTGAGAGGGGAGTGCCTGCAGTTCTCCTATAGCCTACCTACCCCATCAAACACTCAACCTACCACCATGCCCTCCAATAAAGTTTGGCATACCCCACATCGATTCAGCTTCAGTCTTCCCTGATTCTATCCTGATCCCCTTGGAAATGCTTCTGCTTTCCCCTGACTGTTGCTGACCAGTGCCAACTCCCTAGAGTGTGACAGGACAGTACCCCCTGTCTGTGGTCAGCTCAAGCAGGTGACTGACCATGTCCAAGTCCCCATACTGTGTATAGACCGTGCCAGTGAGTACCAGCTCCCCTGACTTCCTCCACCCCCCACGTGACCCTAACCCCACCACCACCACCCCAACCACCCCCTTTGTGAAAAGCATCAAAAATGGAGCAATACATTGTGAAAGGGCTCCCTGGAATTTTTATCTGATGCTACCACACACCACCACAGCCCAATTCACTCAGACCCCGATCAAATCCCACAGTCTCTCTTTTCTGTCATGAGTGGGTACTTGGAGTACAGTTTGCGTTTAATAATATAACTTTACAAATTAATAATGAGAATAATTCTCTCCTCATTGGGAATGAGGTGCCGAGGTTCAGGTGGCTGTCTGTCTGGGCTGGCTGCCTTCTTGTGGAATGACAGAATGGGAGGGATTGAATGAGCTGGAAGTGGGTGCTATGGCTGTTTGTTTTGGGGCAGGTGGGTAAAATGTGGTGAATCATCCCAAGAATGTGAAGAGACAGCATGGAGGGCAAGGGAGGGGTGGGAGAGGGTGAGGGGTGGTGGGTAAGGGAGTGGTGTTGGGAGTGAGTGGGTGGGGGAGGATGGTACAGGTATTACTGATAACCTCGGGAGTCAGAGAGAAGTGTGTGGGACTCACCCTATCAGAGCAGAGAAAGTCATTGAGCTTCCTACTGGCCATTCCCTGGAGACAGCATTGGCCCAAGTGGTGACCTGGTTCACTTTCATTCTTGTTTTCAAGCACTGAAATTAAACTGTAATTCTCTATTGCTTCAGTAATTATCAGGTTTATTCTCAACACGTTTTTGAACAAGGGAAAAATATTTGTGATTCTCCACCCCTCATCTGAGAATTGTATCCTTGCTCTTTTTAAAAATGTAATCAGTTTTCTAATTAACCTGTTCAGAAATGTTAGTGTACACCACTGGAACAGATGGGATTTGAACATTGGTCTCCTGCTCCAGGAGTACGGACACTACTACTATGCCACAAGTGAGCCCCTTTCAACTTAAGAATGTAGAACTAGGAGCAGGAGTAGGCCACCTGGCCCCAGGAGCCTGCTCCACCATTTAATAAGATCACGGCTGATCTTCTCGTGGACTCAGCTCCACTTACCCACCCTCTCACCATTACCCTTCATTCCTGTATTGTTCAAAAAAATCTTTAAATACATTTACTGAAGTAACATCAACTACTTCACTGGGCAGGGAATTCCATAGATTCACAACCCCCTGGGTGAAGATGTTCCTCCTCAATTCAGTCCTAAATCTGCTCCCTCTAACCTTGAGGCTATGCCCTCTTGCTCGTTGGATGCTGCCTGAACTGCTGTGCTCTTCCAGCACCACTAATCCAGTATTTGGTTTTCAGCATCTGCAGTCATTGTTTTTACCTTGTTTATGCCCTCTTGTCCTAGTTTCACCCACCAGTGGAAATATCCACTCTGCATCTATCTTATCGATTCTCTTCATAATTTTATATGTTTCAATAAGATCCCCCCTCATTCTTCTAAATTCCAATGAATATAATCCCAGTCTACTCAGCCTCTCCTCATAAGCCAACCCCTCGACTCTGGAATCAACCCAGTGAACATCCTCTGCACCCCTTCCAGTGCCAGTACATCCTTTCTCAAGTAAGGAGACCAAAACTGCACACAGCACTCCAGGTGTGACCTCACCAGCACCTTGTACAGCTACAACATAAACTCCCTGATATTAAACTCAATCCCTTTAGCAATGAAGGGCAAGATTCCATTTGCCTTCTGAATTACTAGTTGTACCTGGAAACCAACTCTGTATGATTCATGCACAAGGTCCCTCTGCATAGCAGCATGCTGCAACTTTTTACCATTCAAGTAATAGTCCTTTTTATTGTTACACCTACCAAAATGGATGACTTTATATTTAATAACATTATATTCCACGTGCCAGATCGTTGCCACTCAAAGTGTCTATGTTCCTCTGAAAGGTTTCTGAGTCCTCTGCACACTTTGCTCTGCCATTCATCTTAGATCTTCAAACTTTGACACACTACAGGTGGTCCCCAACTCCAAATGATCTAAATAAATTGTGAATAATTGCCGTCCCAACACTGATCCCTGAGGCACACCACTAGTTACTGATTGCCAACCAGAAAAACACTCATTTATTCCCACTCTTTCCTTCCTGTTAGTCAACCTCTATCCATGCTAATACTTTACCCATGGTGCATCTTTATCTATGCAGCAGCATGTGAATGGCACCTTGTCGAAGGCCTTTTGGAAATATAGGTACATCACATCTACTGGGTCCCCATTGTCCACTGTGCTCATAATGTCTTTATAGGATTCCAAAAGATTCGTTAAGCATGACCTGCCTTTCATAAACCCATGCTGCGTCTGCCCAACGGGACAATTTCTATCAAGATGCCTTGCTATTTCTTCCTTGATAATAGACTCAAGTATCTACTTACTACAGAGGTTAAGCTAATCGGCCTATAATTCCCCATCGTTTGCCAACGTTCCTTTGTAAATAGTGGTATCATATTTGCTATTTTCCAATCTGCTGGAACTGCCCAGAGTCCAGTGAATTTTGGACAATTACCATAAGTGCACTTATTATTTCTCCCACCATCTTTTTTGGTACCCTGGGATGCATTCCATCAGGGCCAGGATGCATTCCATAAGGGCTAGTCTATCCTTAGCTCCAATAGTTTGCCCAACATGACCTCTTCCGTAATAATGATTCTTTCCAGGTCCTCACCTACCTTCGTTTCTTTGTCAATTACCGGCATGTTGTTCATGTCCTCCACTGTGAACACTGACACAAAATATCTATTCTATGGCCTCGGCCATTTCATCATATCCCATAACTAAATGCTCCTTCTTCTCCTCTAAAAGACCAATGTTTACTCTTTTTTGTTTTATATCTTTATAGAAACATTTGCCATCTGTCTTTATATTCTTAGCTAGTTTTTTCTCATGTTCTTACTTTTCGTTATAGCTGTTTTTGTGGTTTTCTGTTGACCTTCAAAGTTTTCCAAGTCTTCTAGTTTCCTGCTGTTCTTGGTCACTTTGTACCGCCTTCTCTCTCAATTTGATAGCCTCCCTTATTTCCTTAAACACCCACAGCAGATTACTCCTTCTCTTACAGTCCGTCCTTTTCACTGGAATATACTTTTGCTGAGCACTTTGAAAAATAGCTTTGAAAGTCCTCCACTGCTCATCAACTGTCCTACTATAAAATCTTTGTTTCAGTCTTAATTTAGCCAAGTCCTCCCTCATCCTACTGTAGTCTCCCTTGTTTAAGCACAGCACCTGGGTATTGCATTTTATCTTCACACTCTTCATCTGTATTCTAAATTCGACCACACTGTGATCGCTCCTTTCAAGAGGATCCTAACTATGCCCTCATTAACTATTCCTGTCTGATTACACAGGGACCAGATCTAGGATAGCTTGCTCCCTCTGTAGTTCCATTACATACTGTTCCAGAAAACTATCGCAGATACACTCAATCAACTCCTCCTCAAGGCTACTCCGACCAAGCTGGTTCGACCAATTGACATTTAGATTAAAATTGCCCATGATAATTGCCGTACCATTTTTACAGGCTTTAGTTATATCTTTGCCCATCCCAATGTGATATTATAATTTGATGGCCTATAGATTCCACCTATCTGTGACTTTTTCTTCTTGGAATTTCTAATTTCCACCCAAATGGATTCAACCTTATTCTCCATAGAACCTATATGGACCTATAGAACCTATATCTCTCACCACAGCCCTGATGCCGTCCTTGAATATCAGAGCTACACCACCTCCCTTACCTTCCCGTCTGTCTTTCCAAATAGTCTGATACCCCTGGATATCTAACTCCCAGTTGTGACCATCCTGTAACCATGTCTCCGTATTGGCCACCAAATCATATTCATTCGCAATGATTTATGCCGTTAACTCATCTACCTTGTTACAAATGCTATGAGCATTCAGGTAAAGTGCCCACATGCTAGTTTCCATACTCTCATGATTTCCAATATCTCTAATAATATTAGATTAGATTACTCACAGTGTGAAAACAGGCCCTTCAGCCCAACAAGTCCACATCTACCCTCTGATGAGCAACCCACCCCACTACATTTACCCCTTCACCTAACACTACAGGCAATTTAGCATGGCCAATTCATCTAACCTGCACATCTTTGGACTGTGGGAGGAAACCGGAGGAAACCCACACAGACACAGGCAGAATGTGCAAACTCCACACTGACAGATGCCGGAGGCAGGAATTGAATGTGGGTCTCTGGCGCTGTGAGGCAGCAGTGCTAACCACTGTGCCGCTCTAAATATCTCCTGAGTTATCTTCCTTTTTACTTTTATCATAGTCTGCCTTGTACTTATGTCTGCCCTGCACACATGCTAACTTGCTGCTTACCTTTTTATTTACCATCACACTTCCTGTCATTTTCCCTTTCCATTCCCCCCAACTCACTAGTTTAAAGTCCCAGTGACCAGCCTATTTATCCTTTTCGCTAGAACACTGGTTCCAGATCGGTTCAGGTGGAGACTGTCTCAACGGTACAGATCCCCCAGTTCCAAAACTGATGCCAATGCCCCATGAAATGGAACCCCTCTTTCCCACACCATACCCTTAGCCATGTATTTACTTCCCTAACTTTCTTATCCTATTCCAATTTGCATGTGGCTCAGGCAGTAATCTGGACAATATAACCCTCGAGGATCTGTTCCTTAATTTCCTTCCTAGTGCTCGATAAACCCCAAACAGGTCCTCCATCCTAGCCTTGCCTATGTTGTTAGTCCCACAACAACTGGATCCTCCCCCTCCCGCTCCAATAACCTTTAAAGCTGGTCAGAGATGTCCTGCACCCTGGCAACAGACAGGCAATACACCATGCAGGACTCCCGATCTGGCTCACAAAGGATACTATCTGTCCCCCTAATTATAGAATCCCCTATAACAACCACTTGTCTTTTTGCTCCACCCCTTGAATGGCCTTCAGAACCATGGTGCCATGGTCAGCTGGCTCATGCTGTCCACAGCCCTTTTCCTCAAACATACAGGGAGCAAAAATCTCAGACCTGTGGACAAGGTCAAAAGATAAGGCTCCTCCACTCCTGAACTCAGTATCCCCCTACCTGCCTCACTTACAGTCATACCTTGTTGTTCCTGATCGCTAACTCAATTTGAATTACTTAATTGGCCAGGTGTGACTGTCTCCTGAAACAAAGCGTCCAGGTAACTCTCCCCCTCCCGGATGTGCCACAGAATTTGAAGCTCAGATTCCATATAATCAATTCTGAGCCGGAGTTCTTCCAGCAACTAACGCTTGCTGCAGATGTGGTCACTGCCGTTCACAATGGGATCAGCCAGCTCCCACATCATACAGCTACAGCACATCACCTGCCCAGCCATCTCTGCTTAGTTATGTAAAGAATAGAAGGAAGGTATTAATTACTCTCCATTTCTCTCCATATCCTTGGATGTGTTTCACCTGGTCCTACTAACTTGCTAACTTTATGTACAGCCTTTCATATAAATACTTCTTTAACAAATTAGGGCTGCATGGTGGCTCAGTGGTTAGAACTGCTGCCTCACAGTACTAGGGTCCCAGGTTCAATTCCAGCCTCAGGCAACTGTCTGTGTGGAGATTGCATGTTCTCATGTCTGCGTCGGTTTGCTCCAGTTTCCTCCAACAGTCCAAAGATATGCAGGTTAGGTGAATGGGCCATGCTAAATTGCCCATAGTGTTAGGTGCATTAGTCAGAGGGAAATGGGTCTGGGTGGGTTACTCTTCGGAGGTTTGGTGTGAACTGGTTGGGCCGAAGGGCCTGTTTCCACACTCTAGGGAATCTAATCTAAACTTTAACCCCATCAAGTGTCTCCTCTTTCCCTGTGACTTAGGGAGTAGCTTTTTGGCCCAGCCTCCCAGCTCTCTGTGTGTGTCCATCATTGATACATCTTCCTTCTATTCTTTATATGTCAGTCACTGCCAGTTTGTTTTCCGACTCCTCTCCCCTTGTGTCATTCCACTGATACCCTGGGTTTCAGCATGTGACCTGTGACCTATACGACATTTTGTTGCAGGGATATTAAGGCGTCATGTGACCAAGTTGATTATTGAGACACCATCAATGCTACAAAACACCTTGTATCAATCGTACACGCAGGCCCGGATCAAACAGGGAGATACAGTGACAGCAGAACGCCTTACTCTCCTCACTGCACTACACTCAATCCTTCTTCACCGGCAGCATTACAGAAACTGGGCTCAGGCGCACTCCTATAACTGGTAAGTAACTCACAGACTCAGAGAACATACGAGCTTTGTTCCAAAGCTCTCCCAGAATCTTCATCCTCAGTCCCACCCTGGCCTCATTCCTCTTTCCAACCTCCCCACCACCCCCACTTCCCCAAACACACATACACCTCCCCATTCCCTTGAATGTCCCCTACAGACCAGGTACAGGGTGTGTGGGCCTATCCAAGATGTAGGGTAAGAAGATAATTGATTAAAGGGTATAAAGAGTGGGCGGCACGGTGGCACAGTGGTTAGCACTGCTGCCTCACAGCGCCAGAGACCCGGGTTCAATTCCCGCCTCAGGCGACTGACTGTGTGGAGTTTGCACATTCTCCCCGTGTCTGCGTGGGTTTCCTCCGGGTGCTCCGGTTTCCTCCCACAGTCCAAAGATGTGCAGGTTGGGTGAATTGGCCATGCTAAATTGCCCGTAGTGTTAGGTAAGGGGTAGATGTAGATGTACATGTAGGGGTATGGGTGGGTTACACTTCGGCGGGGCGGTGTGGACTTGTTGGGCCGAAGGGCCTGTTTCCACACTGTAAGTAATCTAATCTAATCTGAACAACTGTGCTGTTCAGCTGCTGACCCGATGGACTGAATGGCCACTTTCTATGCTGCACCAGTCTGATTTAACATTTCCTGATATAGGACACAGGCAGATTTATTTGCTGCCCTTCAAACTCAAGTGAAACTACAAACGACCTGGGACAACTCGGGCATTCTGCTTGAACGTCTCATCGGTAAGAACTTCTTTTTTATTCACTCACGGGGCATGGGCTGAATAACAAATTGCATTGATATAGCACCTTTAATGATGATGAGATACTGCAGTGCATCTTGTAGATGGCATACACTGCTGTTACTGAAGGGGGTGGATGAATAGGAGAAACATCTTCAGACAGAGAGTGGTGAATCTGTGGAACTCATTGCCACAGAAGGCTGTGGAGGTGAGGTCATTGAGTGTATTCAAGACTGAGATAGATAGGTTCTTGATTATCAAGGGGATCAAGGGTTATGAGGAGAAAGTGGGAAAATGAGGTTAAGAAACATATCAGCCATGATTGAATAACAGAGCAGACTTGATGGGCTGAATGGCCTAATTTCTGCTCCTATGTCTTATGGTCCTTATGTTGAAGGTGGTGGCTGGAGTGATCAATGTGAGGATTGTGAAGTGAACACTGTAATCAACTCACACAGCAGGGAGCATACCCTGAACCCAGGAGCAACCAGGGATTTCACTAGTGTAATCATCAAACTAATGACACTGAGACATCGAATGAGGATCAGAACAGGAGACCAAAAGTTGGGTTAAACATTTCTGTTTTAAGGAATATCTCAAAGGAGAGTGTTAGAGAGAGAGCGAGATGTGGGGGGTTTTAGGGAGACAATTGCACAGCCAGCTAATTGCCCAGGGATGGATTATGAATTGAATTGAATTTAATTTAATTTGTTGTCATGTGTACCAAGGCACGGTGAAAAGCTTTGTCTTGTGAGCAATGCAGGCAGATCACAGAGTCAAGTAGCATTGATAATAAATAATAGGTAAACAGCGGCAAAAACAAAAACACAGGGACAGGCAAATGTTAAGAGTTTGTGAGTCCATTCAGTATTCTAACAACAGTAGGGTAGAAACTGTTTCGAAAATGGCTGGTGTGTGTGTTCAGGCTTCTGTACCTTCTCCCCGATGGTAGAGGTTGTAGAAACACATTGCCAGGGTGAGATGGATCTTTGAGAATGCTGGTGGCCTTTCCTTGACAGCGGGCCTGGTAGATGGATTCTATAGATGGGAGGTTGGCCTTTGTGATTGTCCGGGCCGAGTTCACCACTCTCTGTAACCATCTCCGATCCTGAATGGTACAGTTGCCATACCAGGTAGTGATACATCCAGACAGAATGCTCTCGATGGCATACCTATAAAAGTTGGCAAGGGTATTCGCTCTCATGCCAAATTTCCTCAGCTGCCTGAGGAAGAAGAGATGTTGTTGGGCCTTTGTAACCAGTGCATCCACATGAAGAGTCCAAGAAAGCTTGTTGTGGATGACCACTCCCATGAGCTTGACACTCTCCACTCGTTCCACCTCTGTGCTGTTAATGTGTAGGGGGGGGGGCATGAGTAACATCCCGCCAAAAGTCAATAATGAGTTCCTTGGTTTTTCCGGCATTGAGAGCTGGGTTGTTCTCAGTGTACCATTTTTCCAGGTCTTCCACCACCTGTCTGTAGTCTGTTTCGTTGCCATCTGAGGTTCAACCAACTATGGTGGTGCCCTCAGCAAACTTGTAAATGGCATTAGTCTTGGTATTTGGTGACGCAGTCATGGGTATACAGTGAGTACAGTAGGGGGCTGAGTACACACTCCTGGGGGGCTCCAGTGTTGAGTGTTAGTGACAATGAGATATTGTCCCCGGTCGTCACCGATTGTGACCTGTGGGTCAGGAAACTGAGGATCCAGTTGCAAAGAGTGGGGTTTAGTGTGAGATCACTAGGTTCAGTAATCAGTCTCGAGGAGCTAATAGTGTGGAAGGCTGAACTGTAGTCGATGAGTAGGATTCTTACATAACTATTCTTGGTGGCAAGATGTTCTAGGGAGGAGTGAAGGGCAAGTGATATGGCATCTGACGTGGATCTGTTGGTCTGATAAGCAAATTGGAGTGGGTCAAGAGTAATGGGGAGGCTGGAGTTGATTAATGCCATGACCAGCCTTTCAAAGCACTTCATGACCACAGAAGCTACGGCCACTGGGCGGTACTCATTGAGACATGCTCCATTAGCCCACTGGCTCTCTTGAAACAGGCAGGGACAGTGGCCTTCTGCAGGGGGAGGTTAAAAATGTCCGAGAAGATCTCTGCCAGTTGATCTGCGCATGCTGAGTGCACGGCCTGGTACTCCATCTGGTCCCATCACTTTGCTTGGATTCACATGAAGGAAAACTGATCTGACCTCTGAGGCAGTGACTGTTGGGATAGATTCGTCAGGATTTGTCAGAATAGGTGTTACCTCTCTGCCACCCAGCCAGGGACACCCTCATCCCATGAATCAATAATAATTAAACAAGAGGAAACAGATTTACAATAAGTACCAGAAAGCAGCAGAGAAGTGAGAAAAAATGACTTTGCTCAGCAAGTTGTGATCTGGGGTGCATTGCTTGAAAGGGCAGTGGAAACAGATTCAAAAGAACTTGCAAAGAAAATTTCAGAATTGCAAGGAAGGATGAAGGGAGTGGGACTAATTGAATAGATCTTTCACACAGCTAACACAGGCTCAATGGACCAACAGATTCTCCTGCTGTTCCGTAACAATCTATGACAAAAAGGGATACCTGCATTTATGTAACACTTTTCATAACCTCAGATTGTCCTGAATTGTTTTTGAAGTCAAGTAAAATATTTGTGAAGTCTGGAAAAAATGCAGGCACCAACTCGCACAGAGTAAAATCCCACCAACACTGACAGCAGTGTACAGACTAATCTGTTTAGTGCCACTGATTAAGGGAGAAAGATTGGTCCTGGACAGTAGGGAGAATCACCCCTACTCTTTACGTAAATATTCTGCACTGTGGCCCCACTCTCTGATCTACATGACTTGCTGAGTTGAGGCAAGATGTAATTTCTTTTTCACTTGTTCTTTCCAGGCATGACTGTGTACAGTGGTCACCTGTTAGACAGGGAGGATCAGGCAGCACTGGACAGCATTATTAACCACTGCCTGACGAGTTCCGAGGGTCCGTCCAGCAAGGGAATCCGCGGCCTCATTACATTACTCATTGGCACCAGAGGTAATGAATCCAGCTTTCGTCCTTTAGAATCACAGACTTGTTACAGCACACATTGAGGCCATTTGGCCCTTCATGTCTGCACCTGCTGTCCAAACACTTAATGCCATTCTGCTGCCTGCTTGCTGTAATGTTGCATATTACTGCTTTTCAAATAACCATCCAATTTCCTTATGAAAACCTCAATTGAGTCTGCCTCCCCCACACTCTCAGACAGTACATTTCAGACCCTAATCACTTGAGTGAACCTGCCACTTTCACCCAAATGGCATCACATGTATAATCCATTTGGAGTAATATTAATGGGCTTTTCTTTAGTTCTTTATGTCAATGGAGCTTGCCCGTATTCCTTCAATTGATCAAACTGCTATTCTTATAAAAGCCATCTTCCAATTGTGGAATTGAGCATGAACCTTTGTGACTGCATTCACCGAATTTCTGTAATCACTGCTGAATCTGGTTGACCCATCCAGTTTAAGAATTAAAACTACTGGTAAACTCCAGCTGCTTTAACCAGGTTCATTCCAGCACACACTGGATCTCTGTTTTCACCTGAGCGTGTTTCACCGGGCCTAGCTGACAGGGTGTTGTTTTCTTTGTCCTGATTTTCCTACATCCACATTGTGTCTAGTTAATGTAGAACACCCAGGCAAATCTCTGCAGATTGCCTTATACTTTCTCAGTGGTTTTACGGGATCCTCGCATTGGCCTTTCTCTAAATTTGAGAACAATATAAGGACCATGCCTTTTTATTTTGTGTGTGTTCTTTAAACTATGGCCTGAAATGAGAAAGAGCTGCTTTAAAAGCAGTGTTTGTTTTGAAAGGAAATAACCTGAAACATTTGCAGTCATCATGTAAACATTGTGCTGAACAAGCAGTAATCGCAGCTGAAGAAAAGAATGAAGGGGAATCGTATTTAAACCTGTAAAATTCTCACAAGACTAAACAGAGTAACCACAGGAAGGATGTTCTCAATCACCAGGGAATCCAGAACTCGGGAGTTATAGTTTAAGGATAGGGAGTAGGCCATTTAGGACTGAGCTGAGTAAAAATGTCTTCACCCAGAACTGGGAGGCCTGTGGAATTCACTTTGACCGAAAGCTGTGAATGTTTTCAACAAGAGATTGGATATTGTTCTTCGGGCTAAAGAGATCTAAGGGCATGGGGGAACAATGGGAAGAGTGGTCTTAGCTGGATGATCAGCCATGATTGTATTGAATGGTGGAGCAGGTTCAAAGGGCCGAATGGCCTACTACTGCTCCTGTTTTCTATGTTTTCGTGTTGCTTGTAGGCTTCAATACTTTGGTCCTTAACTTGGATTCTTGTGATGGAAGGCAGTGAGGTTTTGAATTCTTTTAAGAAAATAACTCTAAGGGCTTGTAATGTTGGTATCCATCTGTCAAAATTACTTTGCTTAATCCTTTCAAATTGACCAAGGGAATAGGCAAATCTGTAGCAGACAGAGTTCAATGTAAGCAAGTGTGAGGTTATCCTTTTGGACTGAAAAAGGACTTTCTAGATGGTGTGAAGTTAAATTCAGTGGATGTCCAATGAAACTTGAGGTTTCAAATGTGTATGTCTTTCAAATTCCACAAACAGGTATAGAAAATAATTAAGAAGATTAATGAAATGCATGTCTTTCATATCGAGAGAACTGGAATACAATGATGCAGAAGTTATTCTGCAGTTATACAAAACCCACATGGTGTACTGTGAGCAGATTTGAGCTCCACACATTAGGAAGGTTAGATGAGCCTTGGAGCAAATACAACATAGGCTTTACAAGAATGATACCTGAATGTCAGGGGTTAAGTTAAGAGGAGAGATTTTACAAATGAGGCCTGTTTTCTCTAGAATTTACAAAGTTAAGGGGTGATCTGATCAAAGCCTTCAAGATATTAACAGGAAGAGACAGGGTAGAGAAAGATAAACTATTTCCAGTGGCTAGGGATTCTAGAATTAGGGGCATAGTCTGAGAATTAGGAGAGATGTTATGAAGCACTTCTACACACAAAGGGTGCAAGAGGTTTGGAATTCTCTTCCACAAACAGCAGTGAATGCTGGATTAGTCAGTAATTTTAAATCTGAGATAGATACTTTTATGTTAAGCAAAGGCATTAGGGATATGAGTGAAAGACCGGTATATGGAGTTAGGCCACAGATCAGCGATGATCTCATTGAATGGCGGAAAATCTTGGGTGGCTGAGTGGCCTGCTGCTGTTCCTGTGTTGCTATAAATTCAGTGCAGGTTTTCCCAGCTGCTTCCTTCCTTTCCAGAACCTTTGTCTTTTTGCCTCAGGCACCAACTCATACGCAGACAAAATAGTTATCTATACAACATCGTAATCACAAGAAGTCTCCTTTGATAGTGAAGTATACATTTCCTGTGCTTTATCTATCAATCCAATCCCCTGTCCTTTTTTGCCCAGTTTATTTGCTTCAAAGTTTGGCAGGGCCTGTGCAAACTTAAACATCTCCTTGCAGACTCCCCCACCCATTTGCTCCATCATTATTTGATGTTTCCTGTTTCAACTGCATCATTCGGTCCACCTTGTCCATGCTGAATAAATACCCTAATCTAATCTAGTCCCATTTGCCAGCACTTGGCCCATATCTCTGTAAACCCTTCCTATTCAAATACCCATTCACTTGTCTTTTCAATGCTGCAACTGTACCAGCTTCCACCATTTCCTCTGGCAGCTCATTCCATACACGCAATGCTTTCTGCGTGAAAAAGTTGCCCCTTAGATCCCTTTTAAATTTTTCCCCTCTCACCCTAAACCTATGCCCTCTAGTTCGGGACTCACCGATCCCAGGGAAAAGACTTTGCCTATTTACCCGATCCATGCCCCTCATAATTTTGTAAACCTCTATAAGGTCACCCCTCAGCCTCCGACGCTCCAAGAAAACACCCCAACCTGTTCAGCCTCTTCCCTATAGCTCAAATCCTCTAACCCTGGCAACATCCTTTTAAATCTTTTCTGAACCCTTGAAGTTTCACAACACCCTTCCAATAAGGAGACCAGAATTGCACGAAATATTCCAAAAGTGGCCTAACCAATGTACTGTACAGCCGCAACATGACCTCCCAATGCTCTGACCAATAAGGGAAAGCATACAAAACGCCTTCTTCACTATCCTATCAACTGCGACTCCACTTTCAAAAAGCTATGAACCTGTACTCCAAAGTCTCTTTCTTCAGCAACACTCCCTAGGACCTTACCATTAAGTGTATAAGTCCTGCCCTGATTTGCTTTTTCAAAATGCCAACAGCTCACATTTATCTAAATTAAACTCCATCTGCAAATTCTCAGCCCGTTGGTCCATCTGATTCCGCTGTAATCTGAGGTAATCTTCTTCGCTGTCCACTACACCTCCAGTTTTGGTGTCGTCTGCAAACTTACTATCTATACCTCCTGTGTTCACATCCTAATCATTTATATAAATGACAAAAACTAGAGGACCCAGCACAAATCCTTCTGGCACTCCACTGGTCACAGGCCTCCAATCTGAAAAGCAACCCTCCACCACCACCCTCTGTCTTCTACCTTTCAACAGTTCTGTATCCAAATGGCTAGTTCTCCCTGCGATCTATGAGATCTAACCTTGCTAACCAGTCTCCCATGGGGAACCTTGTCAAACACCTTACCGAAGCCCATATAGATCGTGCCGACTGCTCTGCCCTCAATGAAGTAATCCTCTTTGTTACTTCTTAAAAAATTCAGTCAAGTTTGTGAGACATGATTTCCCACATACAAAGCCATATTGACTATCCCTAATCAGTCCTTGCCTTTTGCAAATATATGTACATCCTGTCCCTCAGGATTCCCTCCAACAACTTGCCCACCACATGATGTCAGGCTCACTTGTCTATAGTTCCCTGGCTTGTCCTTACCGCCCTTCTTAAATGGTGGCACCACAGTAACCAACCTCCAGTCTTCCAGCACCTCACCTGTGACTATTGATGATACAAATATATCAATAAGAGGCCAGGCAATCACTTCCCTACCTTTCCACAGAGTTCTCGGGTACACCTGATCAGGTCCTGGGGATTTATCCACTTTTATGCATTTCAAGACATCCAGCACCTCCTCTGTAATATGGACAATTTTCAAGATGTCACCATCTATTTCCCCACACTCTGTATCTTCCCTGTCCTTCTCCACGGTAAATACTGATGCAAAATACTCATTTATAATCACTCCCATCTCTTGTGGCTCCACACTTGGGCCGCCTTGCTGATCTTTGAGAGGCCCCATTCTCTCCCTAGTTACCCTTTTGTCCTTAATGATTAGTTATTTGCCAATACCACATCCCAATCCTCATTGCCTCAGAGCAATCCCGGACAAGCCTCTGGAATATTGGGTGGTTCTGGTTGTGTTTCAAATTCCACATTTGACTCTTCTCCCCAACATGAACCTATCCACCTCGATCATAAAAATATTGACCCACCTTCTGAGGTTAGAGTTCCAAACTCTTTCAACTCTGTGAGAAAAAAAATCTTCACCATAGGAAGATATGATCACTGATTTTAAAATGCTGCCCACTAGCTTTGGATTCATCTACAAAAAGAAATATCCTTTTCCTCATCTACTTTGTCAAGCCCATTCAAATCTGATACAATTCCCCACCCCCTACTTCTAGGGAAACCTTTCCTCATAAAATAACTTACTCATTCTGAGTATCAATTTGATAAACCTCCTCTGAACCATCATCAATGCATTTACAGCCTTCCTTAAATGAGGAGATTAAAACTGTACAGTGTTCAAGATGTCATCTCACAAATGCCATGTATAACTGAAGCTTGACATCCTTACTTTTATGTCAATTCCTCTCATAATAAAGGATCAAATCCCATTCTGCAAGTCACTATTCTGCATTCTCCATTTAAGTAATATTCTGCCTTTTAATTCTCCCTGCCAAAATGAAGAACTTCACATTTTCCCACATTACACTCCATCTGCCAGATTTTTGCCGATTTCTAGAACCTATCTCTGTCATCTGTAACTTCTTTATGTTGCCTTCGCAACACACATTCCTACCTCCTGGGTGTTGTCTGGGAATTGAGTTGCGGTGTCCTCATCTAAGTCATTGAGGTAAATTGTAAAATATTGAGGTCCCAGCACAGACCCCTATGGGACTCCAATTGACACATCCTGCCAATCAGACAGACACATTTTGCATATTCCCTGTTTTCTGCCAGCCAGCCACTCTTCTATCCATGCTAATAGGTTACCACTTACACTATGAGCTTTTATTTTCCAAAATAACTTTTTGTTATGACACTTCACCATATAACTTCTTGAAATGTGAATCCAGTGTGTTTATCCACAGCATGAGTCTTCAGAGAACAGTGACTCCGAGAACAGTGACTCAGCCAACAGTGACTCAGCCAACAGTGACTCAGAGAACACTGACTCATCCTACAGTGACTCAGAGAACAGTGACTCAGCCGACAGTGACTCAAAGAACAGTGACTCAGCCAGCAGTGACTCCGAGAACAGTGACTCAGAGAACAGTGACTCAGCCAACAGTGACTCAGAGAACAGTGACTCAGGCAACAGTGACTCAGAGAACAGTGACTTAGCCAACAGTGACTCAGCCAACAGTGACTCAGAGAACAGTGACTCAGCCAACAGTGACTCAGAGAACAGTGACTCAGCCAACAGTGACTCAGAGTACAGTGACTCAGAGAACAGTGACTCAGCCAACAGTGACTCCAAGAACAGTGACTCCAAGAACAGTGACTCAGAGAACAGTGACTCAGCCAACAGTGACTCAGAGAACAGTGACTCAGGCAACAGTGACTCAGAGAACAGTGACTTAGCCAACAGTGACTCAGCCAACAGTGACTCAGAGAACAGTGACTCAGCCAACAGTGACTCAGAGAACAGTGACTCAGCCAACAGTGACTCAGAGTACAGTGACTCAGAGAACAGTGACTCAGCCAACAGTGACTCCAAGAACAGTGACTCAGAGAACAGTGACTCAGCCAACAGTGACTCCGAGAACAGTGACTCAGCCAACAGTGACTCAGCCAACAGTGACTCAGAGAACAGTGACTCAGCCAACAGTGACTCAGCCAACAGTGACTCAGAGAACAGTGACTCAACTAACAGTGACTCAGCCAACAGTGACTCAGAGAACAGTGACTCAGCCAACAGTGACTCAGAGAACAGTGACTCAGCCAACAGTGACTCAGAGAACAGTGACTCAACTAACAGTGACTCAGAGAACAGTGACTCAGAGAACAGTGACTCAGCCAACAGTGACTCAGAGAACAGTGACTCAACTAACAGTGACTCAGAGAACAGTGACTCAGAGAACAGTGACTTAGCCAACAGTGACTCCGAGAACAGTGACTCCGAGAACAGTGACTCCGAGAACAGTGACTCAGAGAACAGTGACTCAACTAACAGTGACTCAGCCAACAGTGACCCTGCCAACAGTGACTCAGAGAACAGTGACTCAGAGAACACTGACTCAGAGGACAGTGACTCAGCCAACAGTGACTCAGCCAACAGTGACTCCGAGAACAGTGACTCAGAGCACAGTGACTCAGCCAACAGTGACTCAGCGAACGCTGACTCAGAGAACAGTGACTCAGAGAACAGTGACTCAGCCAACAGTGACTCCGAGAACAGTAACTCAGACAACAGTGACTCAGCCAACAGTGACTAAGCCAACAGTGACTCAGAGAACAGTGACTCAACTAACAGTGACTCAGAGAACAGTGACTTAGCCAACAGTGACTCAGAGAACACTGACTCAGCCAACAGTGACTCAGAGAACAGTGACTCAGAGAACAGTGATTCAGCCAACAGTGACTCAGCCAACAGTGACTCAGCCAACAGTGACTCAGAGAACAGTGACTCAGCCAACTGTGACTCAGCCAACTGTGACTCAGAGAACAGTGACTCAACTAACAGTGACTCAGAGAACAGTGACTCAGAGAACAGTGACTCAACTAACAGTGACTCAGAGAACAGTGACTTAGCCAACAGTGACTTAGCCAACAGTGACTCAGCCAACAGTGACTCAGCCAACAGTGACTCAGAGAACAGTGACTCAGCCAACAGTGACTCAAAGAACAGTGACTCAGCCAACAGTGACTCAGCCAACAGTGACACCGCCAACAGTGACTCAGAGAACAGTGACTCAACTAACAGTGACTCAGAGAACAGTGACTTAGCCAACAGTGACTCAGAGAACACTGACTCAGCCAACAGTGACTCAGAGAACAGTGACTCAGAGAACAGTGATTCAGCCAACAGTGACTCAGCCAACAGTGACTCAGCCAACAGTGACTCAGAGAACAGTGACTCAGCCAACTGTGACTCAGCCAACTGTGACTCAGAGAACAGTGACTCAACTAACAGTGACTCAGAGAACAGTGACTCAGAGAACAGTGACTCAACTAACAGTGACTCAGAGAACAGTGACTCAGAGAACAGTGACTCAGCCAACAGTGACTCAGCCAACAGTGACTCAGCCAACAGTGACTCAGAGAACAGTGACTCAGCCAACAGTGACTCAAAGAACAGTGACTCAGCCAACAGTGACTCAGCCAACAGTGACACCGCCAACAGTGACTCAGCCAACAGTGACTCAGAGAACAGTGACTCAGCCAACAGTGACTCAAAGAACAGTGACTCAGCCAACAGTGACTCAGAGAACAGTGACTCAGCCAGCAGTGACTCAGCCAACAGTGACTCAAAGAACAGTGACTCAGAGAACAGTGACTCAGAGAACAGTGACTCAGAGAACAGTGACTTGGCCAACAGTGACTCAGAGAACAGTGACTCAGCCAACAGTGACTCAGAGAACAGTGACTCAGAGAACAGTGACTTAGCCAACAGTGACTCAGCCAACAGTGACTCAGCCAACAGTGACTCAGAGAACAGTGACTCAGCCAACAGTGACTCAGAGAACAGTGACTCAGAGAACAGTGACTCAGAGAACAGTGACTCAGCCAACAGTGACTCAGAGAACAGTGACTCAACTAACAGTGACTCAGAGAACAGTGACTCAGAGAACAGTGACTTAGCCAACAGTGACTCAGAGAACAGTGACTCAACTAACAGTGACTCAGAGAACAGTGACTCAGAGAACAGTGACTTAGCCAACAGTGACTCAGAGAACAGTGACTCAGCCAACAGTGACTCAGTCAACAGTGACTCTGAGAACAGTGACTCAGCCAACAGTGGCTCAGAGAACAGTGACTCAGAGAACAGTGACTCAGCCAACAGTGACTCAGCCAACAGTGACTCAGAGAACAGTAACACAGAGAACAGTGACTCAGCCAACAGTGACTCCGAGAACAGTGACTCAGAGAACAGTGACTCAGCCAACAGTGACTCAGCCAACAGTGACTCAGAGAACAGTGACTCAACTAACACTGACTCAGAGAACAGTGACTTAGCCAACAGTGACTCAGAGAACAGTGACTCAGAGAACAGTGACTCAGCCAACAGTGACTCAGCCAACAGTGACTCAGAGAACAGTAACACAGAGAACAGTGACTCAGCCAACAGTGACTCCGAGAACAGTGACTCAGAGAACAGTGACTCAGCCAACAGTGACTCAGCCAACAGTGACTCAGAGAACAGTGACTCAACTAACACTGACTCAGAGAACAGTGACTTAGCCAACAGTGACTCAGAGAACAGTGACTCAGAGAACAGTGACTCAGCCAACAGTGACTCAGCCAACAGTGACTCAGAGAACAGTAACACAGAGAACAGTGACTCAGCCAACAGTGACTCCGAGAACAGTGACTCAGAGAACAGTGACTCAGCCAACAGTGACTCAGCCAACAGTGACTCAGAGAACAGTGACTCAACTAACACTGACTCAGAGAACAGTGACTCAGAGAACAGTGACTTAGCCAACAGTGACTCAGAGAACACTGACTCAGCCAACAGTGACTCAAAGAACAGTGACTCAGCCAACAGTGACTCAGCCAACAGTGACTCCGCCAACAGTGACTCAGCCAACAGTGACTCAGAGAACAGTGACTCAGCCAACAGTGACTCAAAGAACAGTGACTCAGAGAACAGTGACTCAGAGAACAGTGACTCAGCCAGCAGTGACTCAGCCAACAGTGACTCAAAGAACAGTGACTCAGAGAACAGTGACTCAGAGAACAGTGACTCAGAGAACAGTGACTTGGCCAACAGTGACTCAGAGAACAGTGACTCAGAGAACAGTGACTCAGAGAACAGTGACTTAGGGAACAGTGACTCCGAGAACAGTGACTCAGAGAATAGTGACTCAGAGAACAGTGACTCAGAGAACAGTGACTCAGAGAACAGTGACTTAGCCAACAGTGACTCAGCCAACAGTGACTCAGCCAACAGTGACTCAGAGAACAGTGACTCAGCCAACAGTGACTCAAAGAACAGTGACTCAGCCAACAGTGACTCCGCCAACAGTGACTCAGCCAACAGTGACTCCGCCAACAGTGACTCAGCCAACAGTGACTCAGAGAACAGTGACTCAGCCAACAGTGACTCAAAGAACAGTGACTCAGCCAACAGTGACTCAGAGAACAGTGACTCAGCCAGCAGTGACTCAGCCAACAGTGACTCAAAGAACAGTGACTCAGAGAACAGTGACTCAGAGAACAGTGACTCCGAGAACAGTGACTCCGAGAACAGTGACTCAGCCAACAGTGACTCAGAGAACAGTGACTCAGAGAACAGTGACTCAGCCAACAGTGACTCAGAGAACAGTGACTCAGAGAACAGTGACTTGGCCAACAGTGACTCAGAGAACAGTGACTCAGCCAACAGTGACTCAGAGAACAGTGACTCAGAGAACAGTGACTCAGAGAACAGTGACTCAGAGAACAGTGACTCAGAGAACAGTGACTTAGCCAACAGTGACTCAGAGAACAGTGACTCAGCCAACAGTGACTCAGAGAACAGTGACTCAGAGAACAGTGACTTAGCCAACAGTGACTCAGAGAACAGTGACTCAGCCAACTGTGACTCAGAGAACAGTGACTCAACTAACAGTGACTCAGAGAATAGTGACTCAGAGAACAGTGACTCAGCCAACAGTGACTCAGAGAACAGTGACTCAGAGAACAGTGACTTAGCCAACAGTGACTCAGCCAACAGTGACTCAGCCAACAGTGACTCAAAGAACAGTGACTCAGCCAACAGTGACTCCGCCAACAGTGACTCAGCCAACAGTGACTCCGCCAACAGTGACTCAGCCAACAGTGACTCAGAGAACAGTGACTCAGCCAACAGTGACTCAAAGAACAGTGACTCAGCCAACAGTGACTCAGAGAACAGTGACTCAGCCAGCAGTGACTCAGCCAACAGTGACTCAAAGAACAGTGACTCAGAGAACAGTGACTCCGAGAACAGTGACTCCGAGAACAGTGACTCAGCCAACAGTGACTCAGAGAACAGTGACTCAGAGAACAGTGACTCAGCCAACAGTGACTCAGAGAACAGTGACTCAGAGAACAGTGACTTGGCCAACAGTGACTCAGAGAACAGTGACTCAGCCAACAGTGACTCAGAGAACAGTGACTCAGAGAACAGTGACTCAGAGAACAGTGACTCAGAGAACAGTGACTTAGCCAACAGTGACTCAGAGAACAGTGACTCAGCCAACAGTGACTCAGAGAACAGTGACTCAGAGAACAGTGACTTAGCCAACAGTGACTCAGAGAACAGTGACTCAGCCAACTGTGACTCAGAGAACAGTGACTCAACTAACAGTGACTCAGAGAACAGTGACTCAGAGAACAGTGACTCAGCCAACAGTGACTCAGAGAACAGTGACTCAGAGAACAGTGACTTAGCCAACAGTGACTCAGCCAACAGTGACTCAACTAACAGTGACTCAGAGAACAGTGACTCAGAGAACAGTGACTTAGCCAACAGTGACTCAGCCAACAGTGACTCAGCCAACAGTGACTCAGAGAACAGTGACTCAGCCAACAGTGACTCAGCCAACAGTGACTCAAAGAACAGTGACTCAGCCAACAGTGACTCAGCCAACAGTGACTCCGCCAACAGTGACTCAGCCAACAGTGACTCAGAGAACAGTCACTCAGCCAACAGTGACTCAAAGAACAGTGACTCAGCCAACAGTGACTCAGAGAACAGTGACTCAGCCAGCAGTGACTCAGCCAGCAGTGACTCAGAGAACAGTGACTCAGCCAACAGTGACTCAGCCAACAGTGACTCAGAGAACAGTGACTCAGAGAACAGTGACTTAGGGAACAGTGACTCCGAGAACAGTGACTCAGAGAATAGTGACTCAGAGAACAGTGACTCAGAGAACAGTGACTCAGAGAACAGTGACTTAGCCAACAGTGACTCAGAGAACAGTGACTCAGCCAACAGTGACTCAGAGAACAGTGACTCCGAGAACAGTGACTCAGCCAACAGTGACTCCGAGAACAGTGACTCAGAGAACAGTGACTCAGCCAACAGTGACTCAGCCAACAGTGACTCAGCCAACAGTGACTCAGAGAACAGTGACTCAGAGAACAGTGACTCAGAGAACAGTGACTCAGCCAACAGTGACTCAGAGAACAGTGACTCAGAGAACAGTGACTCAGAGAACAGTGACTCAGCCCACAGTGACTCCGAGAACAGTGACTCAGCCAACAGTGACTCAGCCAACAGTGACTCAGAGAACAGTGTCTCAACCAACAGTGACTCAGAGAACAGTGACTCAGCCAACAGTGACTCAGCCAACAGTGACTCCGAGAACAGTGACTCAGAGAACAGTGACTCAGCCAACAGTGACTCAGAGAACAGTGACTCAACTAACAGTGACTCAGAGAACAGTGACTCAGAGAACAGTGACTCAGCCAACAGTGACTCAGAGAACAGTGACTCAACTCACAGTGACTCAGAGAACAGTGACTCAGAGAACAGTGACTCAGGCAACAGTGACTCAGAGAACAGTGACTCAGAGAACAGTGACTCAGCCAACAGTGACTCAGAGAACAGTGACTCATGGAACAGTGACACAGCCAACAGTGACTCAGCCAACAGTGACTCAGAGAACAGTGACTCAGAGTTCAGTGACTCAGCCAACAATGACTCAGAGAACAGTGACTCAGAGAACAGTGACTCAGCCAACAGTGACTCCAAGAACAGTGACTCCAAGAACAGTGACTCAGAGAACAGTGACTCAGCCAACAGTGACTCAGAGAACAGTGACTCAGGCAACAGTGACTCAGAGAACAGTGACTTAGCCAACAGTGACTCAGCCAACAGTGACTCAGAGAACAGTGACTCAGCCAACAGTGACTCAGAGAACAGTGACTCAGCCAACAGTGACTCAGAGTACAGTGACTCAGAGAACAGTGACTCAGCCAACAGTGACTCCAAGAACAGTGACTCCAAGAACAGTGACTCAGAGAACAGTGACTCAGCCAACAGTGACTCCGAGAACAGTGACTCAGCCAACAGTGACTCAGCCAACAGTGACTCAGAGAACAGTGACTCAGCCAACAGTGACTCAGCCAACAGTGACTCAGAGAACAGTGACTCAACTAACAGTGACTCAGCCAACAGTGACTCAGAGAACAGTGACTCAGCCAACAGTGACTCAGAGAACAGTGACTCAGCCAACAGTGACTCAGAGAACAGTGACTCAACTAACAGTGACTCAGAGAACAGTGACTCAGAGAACAGTGACTCAGCCAACAGTGACTCAGAGAACAGTGACTCAACTAACAGTGACTCAGAGAACAGTGACTCAGAGAACAGTGACTTAGCCAACAGTGACTCCGAGAACAGTGACTCCGAGAACAGTGACTCCGAGAACAGTGACTCAGAGAACAGTGACTCAACTAACAGTGACTCAGCCAACAGTGACCCTGCCAACAGTGACTCAGAGAACAGTGACTCAGAGAACACTGACTCAGAGGACAGTGACTCAGCCAACAGTGACTCAGCCAACAGTGACTCCGAGAACAGTGACTCAGAGCACAGTGACTCAGCCAACAGTGACTCAGCGAACGCTGACTCAGAGAACAGTGACTCAGAGAACAGTGACTCAGCCAACAGTGACTCCGAGAACAGTAACTCAGACAACAGTGACTCAGCCAACAGTGACTAAGCCAACAGTGACTCAGAGAACAGTGACTCAACTAACAGTGACTCAGAGAACAGTGACTTAGCCAACAGTGACTCAGAGAACACTGACTCAGCCAACAGTGACTCAGAGAACAGTGAAGCAGAGAACAGTGATTCAGCCAACAGTGACTCAGCCAACAGTGACTCAGCCAACAGTGACTCAGAGAACAGTGACTCAGCCAACTGTGACTCAGCCAACTGTGACTCAGAGAACAGTGACTCAACTAACAGTGACTCAGAGAACAGTGACTCAGAGAACAGTGACTCAACTAACAGTGACTCAGAGAACAGTGACTTAGCCAACAGTGACTTAGCCAACAGTGACTCAGCCAACAGTGACTCAGCCAACAGTGACTCAGAGAACAGTGACTCAGCCAACAGTGACTCAAAGAACAGTGACTCAGCCAACAGTGACTCAGCCAACAGTGACACCGCCAACAGTGACTCAGAGAACAGTGACTCAACTAACAGTGACTCAGAGAACAGTGACTTAGCCAACAGTGACTCAGAGAACACTGACTCAGCCAACAGTGACTCAGAGAACAGTGACTCAGAGAACAGTGATTCAGCCAACAGTGACTCAGCCAACAGTGACTCAGCCAACAGTGACTCAGAGAACAGTGACTCAGCCAACTGTGACTCAGCCAACTGTGACTCAGAGAACAGTGACTCAACTAACAGTGACTCAGAGAACAGTGACTCAGAGAACAGTGACTCAACTAACAGTGACTCAGAGAACAGTGACTCAGAGAACAGTGACTCAGCCAACAGTGACTCAGCCAACAGTGACTCAGCCAACAGTGACTCAGAGAACAGTGACTCAGCCAACAGTGACTCAAAGAACAGTGACTCAGCCAACAGTGACTCAGCCAACAGTGACACCGCCAACAGTGACTCAGCCAACAGTGACTCAGAGAACAGTGACTCAGCCAACAGTGACTCAAAGAACAGTGACTCAGCCAACAGTGACTCAGAGAACAGTGACTCAGCCAGCAGTGACTCAGCCAACAGTGACTCAAAGAACAGTGACTCAGAGAACAGTGACTCAGAGAACAGTGACTCAGAGAACAGTGACTTGGCCAACAGTGACTCAGAGAACAGTGACTCAGCCAACAGTGACTCAGAGAACAGTGACTCAGAGAACAGTGACTTAGCCAACAGTGACTCAGCCAACAGTGACTCAGCCAACAGTGACTCAGAGAACAGTGACTCAGCCAACAGTGACTCAGAGAACAGTGACTCAGAGAACAGTGACTCAGAGAACAGTGACTCAGCCAACAGTGACTCAGAGAACAGTGACTCAACTAACAGTGACTCAGAGAACAGTGACTCAGAGAACAGTGACTTAGCCAACAGTGACTCAGAGAACAGTGACTCAACTAACAGTGACTCAGAGAACAGTGACTCAGAGAACAGTGACTTAGCCAACAGTGACTCAGAGAACAGTGACTCAGCCAACAGTGACTCAGTCAACAGTGACTCTGAGAACAGTGACTCAGCCAACAGTGGCTCAGAGAACAGTGACTCAGAGAACAGTGACTCAGCCAACAGTGACTCAGCCAACAGTGACTCAGAGAACAGTAACACAGAGAACAGTGACTCAGCCAACAGTGACTCCGAGAACAGTGACTCAGAGAACAGTGACTCAGCCAACAGTGACTCAGCCAACAGTGACTCAGAGAACAGTGACTCAACTAACACTGACTCAGAGAACAGTGACTTAGCCAACAGTGACTCAGAGAACAGTGACTCAGAGAACAGTGACTCAGCCAACAGTGACTCAGCCAACAGTGACTCAGAGAACAGTAACACAGAGAACAGTGACTCAGCCAACAGTGACTCCGAGAACAGTGACTCAGAGAACAGTGACTCAGCCAACAGTGACTCAGCCAACAGTGACTCAGAGAACAGTGACTCAACTAACACTGACTCAGAGAACAGTGACTTAGCCAACAGTGACTCAGAGAACAGTGACTCAGAGAACAGTGACTCAGCCAACAGTGACTCAGCCAACAGTGACTCAGAGAACAGTAACACAGAGAACAGTGACTCAGCCAACAGTGACTCCGAGAACAGTGACTCAGAGAACAGTGACTCAGCCAACAGTGACTCAGCCAACAGTGACTCAGAGAACAGTGACTCAACTAACACTGACTCAGAGAACAGTGACTCAGAGAACAGTGACTTAGCCAACAGTGACTCAGAGAACACTGACTCAGCCAACAGTGACTCAAAGAACAGTGACTCAGCCAACAGTGACTCAGCCAACAGTGACTCCGCCAACAGTGACTCAGCCAACAGTGACTCAGAGAACAGTGACTCAGCCAACAGTGACTCAAAGAACAGTGACTCAGAGAACAGTGACTCAGAGAACAGTGACTCAGCCAGCAGTGACTCAGCCAACAGTGACTCAAAGAACAGTGACTCAGAGAACAGTGACTCAGAGAACAGTGACTCAGAGAACAGTGACTTGGCCAACAGTGACTCAGAGAACAGTGACTCAGAGAACAGTGACTCAGAGAACAGTGACTTAGGGAACAGTGACTCCGAGAACAGTGACTCAGAGAATAGTGACTCAGAGAACAGTGACTCAGAGAACAGTGACTCAGAGAACAGTGACTTAGCCAACAGTGACTCAGCCAACAGTGACTCAGCCAACAGTGACTCAGAGAACAGTGACTCAGCCAACAGTGACTCAAAGAACAGTGACTCAGCCAACAGTGACTCCGCCAACAGTGACTCAGCCAACAGTGACTCCGCCAACAGTGACTCAGCCAACAGTGACTCAGAGAACAGTGACTCAGCCAACAGTGACTCAAAGAACAGTGACTCAGCCAACAGTGACTCAGAGAACAGTGACTCAGCCAGCAGTGACTCAGCCAACAGTGACTCAAAGAACAGTGACTCAGAGAACAGTGACTCAGAGAACAGTGACTCCGAGAACAGTGACTCCGAGAACAGTGACTCAGCCAACAGTGACTCAGAGAACAGTGACTCAGAGAACAGTGACTCAGCCAACAGTGACTCAGAGAACAGTGACTCAGAGAACAGTGACTTGGCCAACAGTGACTCAGAGAACAGTGACTCAGCCAACAGTGACTCAGAGAACAGTGACTCAGAGAACAGTGACTCAGAGAACAGTGACTCAGAGAACAGTGACTCAGAGAACAGTGACTTAGCCAACAGTGACTCAGAGAACAGTGACTCAGCCAACAGTGACTCAGAGAACAGTGACTCAGAGAACAGTGACTTAGCCAACAGTGACTCAGAGAACAGTGACTCAGCCAACTGTGACTCAGAGAACAGTGACTCAACTAACAGTGACTCAGAGAATAGTGACTCAGAGAACAGTGACTCAGCCAACAGTGACTCAGAGAACAGTGACTCAGAGAACAGTGACTTAGCCAACAGTGACTCAGCCAACAGTGACTCAGCCAACAGTGACTCAAAGAACAGTGACTCAGCCAACAGTGACTCCGCCAACAGTGACTCAGCCAACAGTGACTCCGCCAACAGTGACTCAGCCAACAGTGACTCAGAGAACAGTGACTCAGCCAACAGTGACTCAAAGAACAGTGACTCAGCCAACAGTGACTCAGAGAACAGTGACTCAGCCAGCAGTGACTCAGCCAACAGTGACTCAAAGAACAGTGACTCAGAGAACAGTGACTCCGAGAACAGTGACTCCGAGAACAGTGACTCAGCCAACAGTGACTCAGAGAACAGTGACTCAGAGAACAGTGACTCAGCCAACAGTGACTCAGAGAACAGTGACTCAGAGAACAGTGACTTGGCCAACAGTGACTCAGAGAACAGTGACTCAGCCAACAGTGACTCAGAGAACAGTGACTCAGAGAACAGTGACTCAGAGAACAGTGACTCAGAGAACAGTGACTTAGCCAACAGTGACTCAGAGAACAGTGACTCAGCCAACAGTGACTCAGAGAACAGTGACTCAGAGAACAGTGACTTAGCCAACAGTGACTCAGAGAACAGTGACTCAGCCAACTGTGACTCAGAGAACAGTGACTCAACTAACAGTGACTCAGAGAACAGTGACTCAGAGAACAGTGACTCAGCCAACAGTGACTCAGAGAACAGTGACTCAGAGAACAGTGACTTAGCCAACAGTGACTCAGCCAACAGTGACTCAACTAACAGTGACTCAGAGAACAGTGACTCAGAGAACAGTGACTTAGCCAACAGTGACTCAGCCAACAGTGACTCAGCCAACAGTGACTCAGAGAACAGTGACTCAGCCAACAGTGACTCAGCCAACAGTGACTCAAAGAACAGTGACTCAGCCAACAGTGACTCAGCCAACAGTGACTCCGCCAACAGTGACTCAGCCAACAGTGACTCAGAGAACAGTCACTCAGCCAACAGTGACTCAAAGAACAGTGACTCAGCCAACAGTGACTCAGAGAACAGTGACTCAGCCAGCAGTGACTCAGCCAGCAGTGACTCAGAGAACAGTGACTCAGCCAACAGTGACTCAGCCAACAGTGACTCAGAGAACAGTGACTCAGAGAACAGTGACTTAGGGAACAGTGACTCCGAGAACAGTGACTCAGAGAATAGTGACTCAGAGAACAGTGACTCAGAGAACAGTGACTCAGAGAACAGTGACTTAGCCAACAGTGACTCAGAGAACAGTGACTCAGCCAACAGTGACTCAGAGAACAGTGACTCCGAGAACAGTGACTCAGCCAACAGTGACTCCGAGAACAGTGACTCAGAGAACAGTGACTCAGCCAACAGTGACTCAGCCAACAGTGACTCAGCCAACAGTGACTCAGAGAACAGTGACTCAGAGAACAGTGACTCAGAGAACAGTGACTCAGCCAACAGTGACTCAGAGAACAGTGACTCAGAGAACAGTGACTCAGAGAACAGTGACTCAGCCCACAGTGACTCCGAGAACAGTGACTCAGCCAACAGTGACTCAGCCAACAGTGACTCAGAGAACAGTGTCTCAACCAACAGTGACTCAGAGAACAGTGACTCAGCCAACAGTGACTCAGCCAACAGTGACTCCGAGAACAGTGACTCAGAGAACAGTGACTCAGCCAACAGTGACTCAGAGAACAGTGACTCAACTAACAGTGACTCAGAGAACAGTGACTCAGCCAACAGTGACTCAGAGAACAGTGACTCAACTCACAGTGACTCAGAGAACAGTGACTCAGAGAACAGTGACTCAGGCAACAGTGACTCAGAGAACAGTGACTCAGAGAACAGTGACTCAGCCAACAGTGACTCAGAGAACAGTGACTCATGGAACAGTGACACAGCCAACAGTGACTCAGCCAACAGTGACTCAGAGAACAGTGACTCAGAGTTCAGTGACTCAGCCAACAATGACTCAGAGAACAGTGACTCAGAGAACAGTGACTCAGCCAACAGTGACTCCGAGAACAGTGACTCCGAGAACAGTGACTCAGAGAACAGTGACTCAGCCAACAGTGACTCAGAGAACAGTGACTTAGCCAACAGTGACTCAGAGAACAGTGACTCAGCCAACAGTGACTCAGAGAACAGTGACTCAGAGAACAGTGACTCAGCCAACAGTGACTCAGAGAACAGTGACTCAGCCCACAGTGACTCCGAGAACAGTGACTCAGCCAACAGTGACTCAGAGAACAGTGTCTCAACCAACAGTGACTCAGAGAACAGTGACTCAGCCAACAGTGACTCAGCCAACAGTGACTCAGAGAACAGTGACTCAACTAACAGTGACTCAGAGAACAGTGTCTCAGCCAACAGTGACTCAGAGAACAGTGACTCAACTAACAGTGACTCAGAGAACAGTGACTCAGGCAACAGTGACTCAGGCAACAGTGACTCAGAGAACAGTGACTTAGCCAACAGTGACTCAGCCAACAGTGACTCAGAGAACAGTGACTCAGCCAACAGTGACTCAGAGAACAGTGACTCAGAGAACAGTGACTCAGCCAACAGTGACTCAGAGAACAGTGACTCAACTAACAGTGACTCAGAGAACAGTGACTCAGGCAACAGTGACTCAGGCAACAGTGACTCAGAGAACAGTGACTCAGAGAACAGTGACTCAGCCAACAGTGACTCAGAGAACAGTGACTCATGGAACAGTGACACAGCCAACAGTGACTCAGCCAACAGTGACTCAGAGAACAGTGACTCAGAGTTCAGTGACTCAGCCAACAATGACTCAGAGAACAGTGACTCAGAGAACAGTGACTCAGCCAACAGTGACTCCGAGAACAGTGACTCAGAGAACAGTGACTCAGCCAACAGTGACTCAGAGAACAGTGACTTAGCCAACAGTGACTCAGAGAACAGTGACTCAGCCAACAGTGACTCAGAGAACAGTGACTCAGAGAACAGTGACTCAGCCAACAGTGACTCAGAGAACAGTGACTCAGCCCACAGTGACTCCGAGAACAGTGACTCAGCCAACAGTGACTCAGCCAACAGTGACTCAGAGAACAGTGTCTCAACCAACAGTGACTCAGCCAACAGTGACTCCAAGAACAGTGACTCCAAGAACAGTGACTCAGAGAACAGTGACTCAGCCAACAGTGACTCAGAGAACAGTGACTCAACTAACAGTGACTCAGAGAACAGTGTCTCAGCCAACAGTGACTCAGAGAACAGTGACTCAACTAACAGTGACTCAGAGAACAGTGACTCAGGCAACAGTGACTCAGGCAACAGTGACTCAGAGAACAGTGACTTAGCCAACAGTGACTCAGCCAACAGTGACTCAGAGAACAGTGACTCAGCCAACAGTGACTCAGAGAACAGTGACTCAGAGAACAGTGACTTAGCCAACAGTGACTCAGCCAACAGTGACTCCGAGAACAGTGACTCAGCCAAGTAACTCAGCCAACAGTGACTCAGCGAACAGTGACTCAGCCAACAGTGACTCAGAGAACAGTGACTCAACTCACAGTGACTCAGAGAACAGTGACTCAGAGAACAGTGACTCAGGCAACAGTGACTCAGAGAACAGTGACTCAGAGAACAGTGACTCAGCCAACAGTGACTCAGAGAACAGTGACTCATGGAACAGTGACACAGCCAACAGTGACTCAGCCAACAGTGACTCAGAGAACAGTGACTCAGAGTTCAGTGACTCAGCCAACAATGACTCAGAGAACAGTGACTCAGAGAACAGTGACTCAGCCAACAGTGACTCAGCCAACAGTGACTCCGAGAACAGTGACTCCGAGAACAGTGACTCAGAGAACAGTGACTCAGCCAACAGTGACTCAGAGAACAGTGACTTAGCCAACAGTGACTCAGAAAACTGTGACTCAGCCAACAGTGACTCAGAGAACAGTGACTCAGAGAACAGTGACTCAGCCAACAGTGACTCAGAGAACAGTGACTCAGCCCACAGTGACTCCGAGAACAGTGACTCAGCCAACAGTGACTCAACCAACAGTGACTCAGCCAACAGTGACTCAACCAACAGTGACTCAGAGAACAGTGACTCAGCCAACAGTGACTCAGAGAACAGTGACTCAACTAACAGTGACTCAGAGAACAGTGACTCAGAGAACAGTGACTCAGGCAACAGTGACTCAGAGAACAGTGACTTAGCCAACAGTGACTCAGCCAACAGTGACTCAGAGAACAGTGACTCAGCCAACAGTGACTCAGAGAACAGTGACTCAGAGAACAGTGACTCAGCCAACAGTGACTCAGAGAACAGTGACTCAGAGAACAGTGACTCAGAGAACAGTGACTCAGCCAACAGTGACTCAGAGAACAGTGACTCATGGAACAGTGACTCAGCCAACAGTGACTCAGCCAACAGTGACTCTGAGAACAGTGACTCAGAGTTCAGTGACTCAGCCAACAATGACTCAGAGAACAGTGACTCAGAGAACAGTGACTCAGCCAACAGTGACTCAGAGAACAGTGACTCCGAGAACAGTGACTCCGAGAACAGTGAGTCAGAGAACAGTGACTCAGCCAACAGTGACTCAGAGAACAGTGACTTAGCCAACAGTGACTCAGCGAACAGTGACTCAGAGAACAGTGACTCAGCCAACAGTGACTCTGAGAACAGTGACTCCAAGAACAGTGACTCAGCCAACAGTGACTCAGCCAACAGTGACTCAGAGTACAGTGACTCAGAGAACAGTGACTCAGAGAACAGTGACTCAGGGAACAGTGAATCAAAGAACAGTGACTCAGCCAACAGTGACTCAGCCAACAGTAACTCAGAGTACAGTGACTCAGAGAACAGTGACTCAGAGAACAGTGACTCAGGGAACAGTGAATCAAAGAACAGTGACTCAGCCAACAGTGACTCAGAGAACAGTGACTCTGAGAACAGTGACTCAGAGAACAGTGACTCAGAGAGCAGTGACTCAGCCAACAGTAGCTCAGAGAACAGTGACTCAGAGAACAGTGACTCCGAGAACAGTGACTCAGAGAACAGTGACTAAGCCAACAGTGACTCAGAGAACAGTAACACAGAGAACAGTGACTCAGCCAACAGTGACTCCGAGAACAGTGACTCAGAGAACAGTGACTCAGCCAACAGTGACTCAGCCAACAGTGGCTCAGAGAACAGTGACTCAGAGAACAGTGACTCTGAGAACAGTGACTTAGCCAACAGTGACTCAGAGAACAGGAACACAGAGAACAGTGACTCAGCCAACAGTGACTCCGAGAATAGTGACTCAGAGAACAGTGACTCAGCCAACAGTGACTCAGCCAACAGTGACTCAGTCAACAGTGACTCTGAGAACAGTGACTCAGCCAACAGTGGCTCAGAGAACAGTGACTCAGAGAACAGTGACTCAGCCAACAGTGACTCAGCCAACAGTGACTCAGCCAACAGTAACACAGAGAACAGTGACTCAGCCAACAGTGACTCAGCCAACAGTGACTCCGAGAACAGTGACTCAGAGAACAGTGACTCAACTAACACTGGCTCAGAGAACAGTGACTCAGAGAACAGTGACTTAGCCAACAGTGACTCAGAGAACACTGACTCAGCCAACAGTGACTCCGAGAACAGTGACTCAGCCAAGTAACTCAGCCAACAGTGACTCAGCGAACACTGACTCAGCCAACAGTGACTCAGAGAACAGTCACTAAGCCAACAGTGACTCAGCCAACAGTGACTCAGAGAACAGTGACTCAGAGAGCAGTGACTCAGCCAACAGTAACTCAGAGAACAGTGACTCAGAGAACAGTGACTCCGAGAACAGTAACACAGAGAACAGTGACTCAGCCAACAGTGACTCCGAGAATAGTGACTCAGAGAACAGTGACTCAGCCAACAGTGACTCAGCCAACAGTGACTCAGTCAACAGTGACTCAGAGAACAGTGACTCAGAGAACAGTGACTCCGAGAACAGTGACTCAGAGAACAGTGACTAAGCCAACAGTGACTCAGAGAACAGTAACACAGAGAACAGTGACTCAGCCAACAGTGACTCAGAGAACAGTGACTCAGCCAACAGTGACTCTGAGAACAGTGACTCCAAGAACAGTGACTCAGCCAACAGTGACTCAGCCAACAGTGACTCAGAGTACAGTGACTCAGAGAACAGTGACTCAGAGAACAGTGACTCAGGGAACAGTGAATCAAAGAACAGTGACTCAGCCAACAGTGACTCAGCCAACAGTAACTCAGAGTACAGTGACTCAGAGAACAGTGACTCAGAGAACAGTGACTCAGGGAACAGTGAATCAAAGAACAGTGACTCAGCCAACAGTGACTCAGAGAACAGTGACTCTGAGAACAGTGACTCAGAGAACAGTGACTCAGAGAGCAGTGACTCAGCCAACAGTAGCTCAGAGAACAGTGACTCAGAGAACAGTGACTCCGAGAACAGTGACTCAGAGAACAGTGACTAAGCCAACAGTGACTCAGAGAACAGTAACACAGAGAACAGTGACTCAGCCAACAGTGACTCCGAGAACAGTGACTCAGAGAACAGTGACTCAGCCAACAGTGACTCAGCCAACAGTGGCTCAGAGAACAGTGACTCAGAGAACAGTGACTCAGAGAACAGTGACTCTGAGAACAGTGACTTAGCCAACAGTGACTCAGAGAACAGTAACACAGAGAACAGTGACTCAGCCAACAGTGACTCCGAGAATAGTGACTCAGAGAACAGTGACTCAGCCAACAGTGACTCAGCCAACAGTGACTCAGTCAACAGTGACTCTGAGAACAGTGACTCAGCCAACAGTGGCTCAGAGAACAGTGACTCAGAGAACAGTGACTCAGCCAACAGTGACTCAGCCAACAGTGACTCAGAGAACAGTAACACAGAGAACAGTGACTCAGCCAACAGTGACTCCGAGAACAGTGACTCAGAGAACAGTGACTCAACTAACACTGGCTCAGAGAACAGTGACTCAGAGAACAGTGACTTAGCCAACAGTGACTCAGAGAACACTGACTCAGCCAACAGTGACTCCGAGAACAGTGACTCAGAGAACAGTGACTCAGCCAACAGTGACTCAGAGAACAGTGACTTAGCCAACAGTGACTCAGAGAACAGTGACTCAGCCAACAGTGACTCAGAGAACAGTGACTCAGAGAACAGTGACTCAGCCAACAGTGACTCAGAGAACAGTGACTCAGCCCACAGTGACTCCGAGAACAGTGACTCAGCCAACAGTGACTCAGAGAACAGTGTCTCAACCAACAGTGACTCAGAGAACAGTGACTCAGCCAACAGTGACTCAGCCAACAGTGACTCAGAGAACAGTGACTCAACTAACAGTGACTCAGAGAACAGTGTCTCAGCCAACAGTGACTCAGAGAACAGTGACTCAACTAACAGTGACTCAGAGAACAGTGACTCAGGCAACAGTGACTCAGGCAACAGTGACTCAGAGAACAGTGACTTAGCCAACAGTGACTCAGCCAACAGTGACTCAGAGAACAGTGACTCAGCCAACAGTGACTCAGAGAACAGTGACTCAGAGAACAGTGACTCAGCCAACAGTGACTCAGAGAACAGTGACTCCAAGAACAGTGACTCAGCCAACAGTGACTCAGAGAACAGTGACTCAACTAACAGTGACTCAGAGAACAGTGACTCAGGCAACAGTGACTCAGAGAACAGTGACTCAGAGAACAGTGACTCAGCCAACAGTGACTCAGAGAACAGTGACTCATGGAACAGTGACACAGCCAACAGTGACTCAGCCAACAGTGACTCAGAGAACAGTGACTCAGAGTTCAGTGACTCAGCCAACAATGACTCAGAGAACAGTGACTCAGAGAACAGTGACTCAGCCAACAGTGACTCCGAGAACAGTGACTCAGAGAACAGTGACTCAGCCAACAGTGACTCAGAGAACAGTGACTTAGCCAACAGTGACTCAGAGAACAGTGACTCAGCCAACAGTGACTCAGAGAACAGTGACTCAACTAACACTGACTCAGAGAACAGTGACTCAGAGAACAGTGACTTAGCCAACAGTGACTCAGAGAACACTGACTCAGCCAACAGTGACTCAAAGAACAGTGACTCAGCCAACAGTGACTCAGCCAACAGTGACTCCGCCAACAGTGACTCAGCCAACAGTGACTCAGAGAACAGTGACTCAGCCAACAGTGACTCAAAGAACAGTGACTCAGAGAACAGTGACTCAGAGAACAGTGACTCAGCCAGCAGTGACTCAGCCAACAGTGACTCAGAGAACAGTGACTCAACTCACAGTGACTCAGAGAACAGTGACTCAGAGAACAGTGACTCAGGCAACAGTGACTCAGAGAAAAGTGACTCAGAGAACAGTGACTCAGCCAACAGTGACTCAGAGAACAGTGACTCATGGAACAGTGACACAGCCAACAGTGACTCAGCCAACAGTGACTCAGAGAACAGTGACTCAGAGTTCAGTGACTCAGCCAACAATGACTCAGAGAACAGTGACTCAGAGAACAGTGACTCAGCCAACAGTGACTCCGAGAACAGTGACTCCGAGAACAGTGACTCAGAGAACAGTGACTCAGCCAACAGTGACTCAGAGAACAGTGACTTAGCCAACAGTGACTCAGAGAACAGTGACTCAGCCAACAGTGACTCAGAGAACAGTGACTCAGAGAACAGTGACTCAGCCAACAGTGACTCAGAGAACAGTGACTCAGCCCACAGTGACTCCGAGAACAGTGACTCAGCCAACAGTGACTCAGAGAACAGTGTCTCAACCAACAGTGACTCAGAGAACAGTGACTCAGCCAACAGTGACTCAGCCAACAGTGACTCAGAGAACAGTGACTCAACTAACAGTGACTCAGAGAACAGTGTCTCAGCCAACAGTGACTCAGAGAACAGTGACTCAACTAACAGTGACTCAGAGAACAGTGACTCAGGCAACAGTGACTCAGGCAACAGTGACTCAGAGAACAGTGACTTAGCCAACAGTGACTCAGCCAACAGTGACTCAGAGAACAGTGACTCAGCCAACAGTGACTCAGAGAACAGTGACTCAGAGAACAGTGACTCAGCCAACAGTGACTCAGAGAACAGTGACTCAACTAACAGTGACTCAGAGAACAGTGACTCAGGCAACAGTGACTCAGGCAACAGTGACTCAGAGAACAGTGACTCAGAGAACAGTGACTCAGCCAACAGTGACTCAGAGAACAGTGACTCATGGAACAGTGACACAGCCAACAGTGACTCAGCCAACAGTGACTCAGAGAACAGTGACTCAGAGTTCAGTGACTCAGCCAACAATGACTCAGAGAACAGTGACTCAGAGAACAGTGACTCAACTAACACTGACTCAGAGAACAGTGACTCAGAGAACAGTGACTTAGCCAACAGTGACTCAGAGAACACTGACTCAGCCAACAGTGACTCAAAGAACAGTGACTCAGCCAACAGTGACTCAGCCAACAGTGACTCCGCCAACAGTGACTCAGCCAACAGTGACTCAGAGAACAGTGACTCAGCCAACAGTGACTCAAAGAACAGTGACTCAGAGAACAGTGACTCAGAGAACAGTGACTCAGCCAGCAGTGACTCAGCCAACAGTGACTCAAAGAACAGTGACTCAGAGAACAGTGACTCAGAGAACAGTGACTCAGAGAACAGTGACTTGGCCAACAGTGACTCAGAGAACAGTGACTCAGAGAACAGTGACTCAGAGAACAGTGACTTAGGGAACAGTGACTCCGAGAACAGTGACTCAGAGAATAGTGACTCAGAGAACAGTGACTCAGAGAACAGTGACTCAGAGAACAGTGACTTAGCCAACAGTGACTCAGCCAACAGTGACTCAGCCAACAGTGACTCAGAGAACAGTGACTCAGCCAACAGTGACTCAAAGAACAGTGACTCAGCCAACAGTGACTCCGCCAACAGTGACTCAGCCAACAGTGACTCCGCCAACAGTGACTCAGCCAACAGTGACTCAGAGAACAGTGACTCAGCCAACAGTGACTCAAAGAACAGTGACTCAGCCAACAGTGACTCAGAGAACAGTGACTCAGCCAGCAGTGACTCAGCCAACAGTGACTCAAAGAACAGTGACTCAGAGAACAGTGACTCAGAGAACAGTGACTCCGAGAACAGTGACTCCGAGAACAGTGACTCAGCCAACAGTGACTCAGAGAACAGTGACTCAGAGAACAGTGACTCAGCCAACAGTGACTCAGAGAACAGTGACTCAGAGAACAGTGACTTGGCCAACAGTGACTCAGAGAACAGTGACTCAGCCAACAGTGACTCAGAGAACAGTGACTCAGAGAACAGTGACTCAGAGAACAGTGACTCAGAGAACAGTGACTCAGAGAACAGTGACTTAGCCAACAGTGACTCAGAGAACAGTGACTCAGCCAACAGTGACTCAGAGAACAGTGACTCAGAGAACAGTGACTTAGCCAACAGTGACTCAGAGAACAGTGACTCAGCCAACTGTGACTCAGAGAACAGTGACTCAACTAACAGTGACTCAGAGAATAGTGACTCAGAGAACAGTGACTCAGCCAACAGTGACTCAGAGAACAGTGACTCAGAGAACAGTGACTTAGCCAACAGTGACTCAGCCAACTGTGACTCAGCCAACAGTGACTCAAAGAACAGTGACTCAGCCAACAGTGACTCCGCCAACAGTGACTCAGCCAACAGTGACTCCGCCAACAGTGACTCAGCCAACAGTGACTCAGAGAACAGTGACTCAGCCAACAGTGACTCAAAGAACAGTGACTCAGCCAACAGTGACTCAGAGAACAGTGACTCAGCCAGCAGTGACTCAGCCAACAGTGACTCAAAGAACAGTGACTCAGAGAACAGTGACTCCGAGAACAGTGACTCCGAGAACAGTGACTCAGCCAACAGTGACTCAGAGAACAGTGACTCAGAGAACAGTGACTCAGCCAACAGTGACTCAGAGAACAGTGACTCAGAGAACAGTGACTTGGCCAACAGTGACTCAGAGAACAGTGACTCAGCCAACAGTGACTCAGAGAACAGTGACTCAGAGAACAGTGACTCAGAGAACAGTGACTCAGAGAACAGTGACTTAGCCAACAGTGACTCAGAGAACAGTGACTCAGCCAACAGTGACTCAGAGAACAGTGACTCAGAGAACAGTGACTTAGCCAACAGTGACTCAGAGAACAGTGACTCAGCCAACTGTGACTCAGAGAACAGTGACTCAACTAACAGTGACTCAGAGAACAGTGACTCAGAGAACAGTGACTCAGCCAACAGTGACTCAGAGAACAGTGACTCAGAGAACAGTGACTTAGCCAACAGTGACTCAGCCAACAGTGACTCAACTAACAGTGACTCAGAGAACAGTGACTCAGAGAACAGTGACTTAGCCAACAGTGACTCAGCCAACAGTGACTCAGCCAACAGTGACTCAGAGAACAGTGACTCAGCCAACAGTGACTCAGCCAACAGTGACTCAAAGAACAGTGACTCAGCCAACAGTGACTCAGCCAACAGTGACTCCGCCAACAGTGACTCAGCCAACAGTGACTCAGAGAACAGTCACTCAGCCAACAGTGACTCAAAGAACAGTGACTCAGCCAACAGTGACTCAGAGAACAGTGACTCAGCCAGCAGTGACTCAGCCAGCAGTGACTCAGAGAACAGTGACTCAGCCAACAGTGACTCAGCCAACAGTGACTCAGAGA
The DNA here is from genome assembly GCF_047496795.1 of Chiloscyllium punctatum. Lineage (NCBI taxonomy): Eukaryota > Metazoa > Chordata > Chondrichthyes > Orectolobiformes > Hemiscylliidae > Chiloscyllium > Chiloscyllium punctatum. The sequence continues at coordinate 1,206,455 of NC_092747.1, forward strand.
ACAGTGACTCAGAGAACAGTGACTTAGGGAACAGTGACTCCGAGAACAGTGACTCAGAGAATAGTGACTCAGAGAACAGTGACTCAGAGAACAGTGACTCAGAGAACAGTGACTTAGCCAACAGTGACTCAGAGAACAGTGACTCAGCCAACAGTGACTCAGAGAACAGTGACTCCGAGAACAGTGACTCAGCCAACAGTGACTCCGAGAACAGTGACTCAGAGAACAGTGACTCAGCCAACAGTGACTCAGCCAACAGTGACTCAGCCAACAGTGACTCAGAGAACAGTGACTCAGAGAACAGTGACTCAGAGAACAGTGACTCAGCCAACAGTGACTCAGAGAACAGTGACTCAGAGAACAGTGACTCAGAGAACAGTGACTCAGCCCACAGTGACTCCGAGAACAGTGACTCAGCCAACAGTGACTCAGCCAACAGTGACTCAGAGAACAGTGTCTCAACCAACAGTGACTCAGAGAACAGTGACTCAGCCAACAGTGACTCAGCCAACAGTGACTCCGAGAACAGTGACTCAGCCAACAGTGACTCAGCCAACAGTGACTCAGAGAACAGTGACTCAACTAACAGTGACTCAGAGAACAGTGACTCAGAGAACAGTGACTCAGCCAACAGTGACTCAGAGAACAGTGACTCAACTCACAGTGACTCAGAGAACAGTGACTCAGAGAACAGTGACTCAGGCAACAGTGACTCAGAGAACAGTGACTCAGAGAACAGTGACTCAGCCAACAGTGACTCAGAGAACAGTGACTCATGGAACAGTGACACAGCCAACAGTGACTCAGCCAACAGTGACTCAGAGAACAGTGACTCAGAGTTCAGTGACTCAGCCAACAATGACTCAGAGAACAGTGACTCAGAGAACAGTGACTCAGCCAACAGTGACTCCGAGAACAGTGACTCCGAGAACAGTGACTCAGAGAACAGTGACTCAGCCAACAGTGACTCAGAGAACAGTGACTTAGCCAACAGTGACTCAGAGAACAGTGACTCAGCCAACAGTGACTCAGAGAACAGTGACTCAGAGAACAGTGACTCAGCCAACAGTGACTCAGAGAACAGTGACTCAGCCCACAGTGACTCCGAGAACAGTGACTCAGCCAACAGTGACTCAGAGAACAGTGTCTCAACCAACAGTGACTCAGAGAACAGTGACTCAGCCAACAGTGACTCAGCCAACAGTGACTCAGAGAACAGTGACTCAACTAACAGTGACTCAGAGAACAGTGTCTCAGCCAACAGTGACTCAGAGAACAGTGACTCAACTAACAGTGACTCAGAGAACAGTGACTCAGGCAACAGTGACTCAGGCAACAGTGACTCAGAGAACAGTGACTTAGCCAACAGTGACTCAGCCAACAGTGACTCAGAGAACAGTGACTCAGAGAACAGTGACTCAGCCAACAGTGACTCAGAGAACAGTGACTCAGAGAACAGTGACTCAGGCAACAGTGACTCAGAGAACAGTGACTTAGCCAACAGTGACTCAGCCAACAGTGACTCAGAGAACAGTGACTCAGCCAACAGTGACTCAGAGAACAGTGACTCAGAGAACAGTGACTCAGCCAACAGTGACTCAGAGAACAGTGACTCAACTAACAGTGACTCAGAGAACAGTGACTCAGGCAACAGTGACTCAGGCAACAGTGACTCAGAGAACAGTGACTCAGAGAACAGTGACTCAGCCAACAGTGACTCAGAGAACAGTGACTCATGGAACAGTGACACAGCCAACAGTGACTCAGCCAACAGTGACTCAGAGAACAGTGACTCAGAGTTCAGTGACTCAGCCAACAATGACTCAGAGAACAGTGACTCAGAGAACAGTGACTCAGCCAACAGTGACTCCGAGAACAGTGACTCAGAGAACAGTGACTCAGCCAACAGTGACTCAGAGAACAGTGACTTAGCCAACAGTGACTCAGAGAACAGTGACTCAGCCAACAGTGACTCAGAGAACAGTGACTCAGAGAACAGTGACTCAGCCAACAGTGACTCAGAGAACAGTGACTCAGCCCACAGTGACTCCGAGAACAGTGACTCAGCCAACAGTGACTCAGCCAACAGTGACTCAGAGAACAGTGTCTCAACCAACAGTGACTCAGCCAACAGTGACTCCAAGAACAGTGACTCCAAGAACAGTGACTCAGAGAACAGTGACTCAGCCAACAGTGACTCAGAGAACAGTGACTCAACTAACAGTGACTCAGAGAACAGTGTCTCAGCCAACAGTGACTCAGAGAACAGTGACTCAACTAACAGTGACTCAGAGAACAGTGACTCAGGCAACAGTGACTCAGGCAACAGTGACTCAGAGAACAGTGACTTAGCCAACAGTGACTCAGCCAACAGTGACTCAGAGAACAGTGACTCAGCCAACAGTGACTCAGAGAACAGTGACTCAGAGAACAGTGACTCAGCCAACAGTGACTCAGAGAACAGTGACTCCGAGAACAGTGACTCAGCCAAGTAACTCAGCCAACAGTGACTCAGCGAACAGTGACTCAGCCAACAGTGACTCAGAGAACAGTGACTCAACTCACAGTGACTCAGAGAACAGTGACTCAGAGAACAGTGACTCAGGCAACAGTGACTCAGAGAACAGTGACTCAGAGAACAGTGACTCAGCCAACAGTGACTCAGAGAACAGTGACTCATGGAACAGTGACACAGCCAACAGTGACTCAGCCAACAGTGACTCAGAGAACAGTGACTCAGAGTTCAGTGACTCAGCCAACAATGACTCAGAGAACAGTGACTCAGAGAACAGTGACTCAGCCAACAGTGACTCAGCCAACAGTGACTCCGAGAACAGTGACTCCGAGAACAGTGACTCAGAGAACAGTGACTCAGCCAACAGTGACTCAGAGAACAGTGACTTAGCCAACAGTGACTCAGAAAACTGTGACTCAGCCAACAGTGACTCAGAGAACAGTGACTCAGAGAACAGTGACTCAGCCAACAGTGACTCAGAGAACAGTGACTCAGCCCACAGTGACTCCGAGAACAGTGACTCAGCCAACAGTGACTCAACCAACAGTGACTCAGAGAACAGTGACTCAGCCAACAGTGACTCAGAGAACAGTGACTCAACTAACAGTGACTCAGAGAACAGTGACTCAGAGAACAGTGACTCAGGCAACAGTGACTCAGAGAACAGTGACTTAGCCAACAGTGACTCAGCCAACAGTGACTCAGAGAACAGTGACTCAGCCAACAGTGACTCAGAGAACAGTGACTCAGAGAACAGTGACTCAGCCAACAGTGACTCAGAGAACAGTGACTCAGAGAACAGTGACTCAGAGAACAGTGACTCAGCCAACAGTGACTCAGAGAACAGTGACTCATGGAACAGTGACTCAGCCAACAGTGACTCAGCCAACAGTGACTCTGAGAACAGTGACTCAGAGTTCAGTGACTCAGCCAACAATGACTCAGAGAACAGTGACTCAGAGAACAGTGACTCAGCCAACAGTGACTCAGAGAACAGTGACTCCGAGAACAGTGACTCCGAGAACAGTGAGTCAGAGAACAGTGACTCAGCCAACAGTGACTCAGAGAACAGTGACTTAGCCAACAGTGACTCAGCGAACAGTGACTCAGAGAACAGTGACTCAGCCAACAGTGACTCTGAGAACAGTGACTCCAAGAACAGTGACTCAGCCAACAGTGACTCAGCCAACAGTGACTCAGAGTACAGTGACTCAGAGAACAGTGACTCAGAGAACAGTGACTCAGGGAACAGTGAATCAAAGAACAGTGACTCAGCCAACAGTGACTCAGCCAACAGTAACTCAGAGTACAGTGACTCAGAGAACAGTGACTCAGAGAACAGTGACTCAGGGAACAGTGAATCAAAGAACAGTGACTCAGCCAACAGTGACTCAGAGAACAGTGACTCTGAGAACAGTGACTCAGAGAACAGTGACTCAGAGAGCAGTGACTCAGCCAACAGTAGCTCAGAGAACAGTGACTCAGAGAACAGTGACTCCGAGAACAGTGACTCAGAGAACAGTGACTAAGCCAACAGTGACTCAGAGAACAGTAACACAGAGAACAGTGACTCAGCCAACAGTGACTCCGAGAACAGTGACTCAGAGAACAGTGACTCAGCCAACAGTGACTCAGCCAACAGTGGCTCAGAGAACAGTGACTCAGAGAACAGTGACTCTGAGAACAGTGACTTAGCCAACAGTGACTCAGAGAACAGGAACACAGAGAACAGTGACTCAGCCAACAGTGACTCCGAGAATAGTGACTCAGAGAACAGTGACTCAGCCAACAGTGACTCAGCCAACAGTGACTCAGTCAACAGTGACTCTGAGAACAGTGACTCAGCCAACAGTGGCTCAGAGAACAGTGACTCAGAGAACAGTGACTCAGCCAACAGTGACTCAGCCAACAGTGACTCAGCCAACAGTAACACAGAGAACAGTGACTCAGCCAACAGTGACTCAGCCAACAGTGACTCCGAGAACAGTGACTCAGAGAACAGTGACTCAACTAACACTGGCTCAGAGAACAGTGACTCAGAGAACAGTGACTTAGCCAACAGTGACTCAGAGAACACTGACTCAGCCAACAGTGACTCAGAGAACAGTGACTCAGAGAACAGTGACTCAGCCAACAGTGACTCCGAGAACAGTGACTCAGCCAAGTAACTCAGCCAACAGTGACTCAGCGAACACTGACTCAGCCAACAGTGACTCAGAGAACAGTCACTAAGCCAACAGTGACTCAGCCAACAGTGACTCAGAGAACAGTGACTCAGAGAGCAGTGACTCAGCCAACAGTAACTCAGAGAACAGTGACTCAGAGAACAGTGACTCCGAGAACAGTAACACAGAGAACAGTGACTCAGCCAACAGTGACTCCGAGAATAGTGACTCAGAGAACAGTGACTCAGCCAACAGTGACTCAGCCAACAGTGACTCAGTCAACAGTGACTCAGAGAACAGTGACTCAGAGAACAGTGACTCCGAGAACAGTGACTCAGAGAACAGTGACTAAGCCAACAGTGACTCAGAGAACAGTAACACAGAGAACAGTGACTCAGCCAACAGTGACTCAGAGAACAGTGACTCAGCCAACAGTGACTCTGAGAACAGTGACTCCAAGAACAGTGACTCAGCCAACAGTGACTCAGCCAACAGTGACTCAGAGTACAGTGACTCAGAGAACAGTGACTCAGAGAACAGTGACTCAGGGAACAGTGAATCAAAGAACAGTGACTCAGCCAACAGTGACTCAGCCAACAGTAACTCAGAGTACAGTGACTCAGAGAACAGTGACTCAGAGAACAGTGACTCAGGGAACAGTGAATCAAAGAACAGTGACTCAGCCAACAGTGACTCAGAGAACAGTGACTCTGAGAACAGTGACTCAGAGAACAGTGACTCAGAGAGCAGTGACTCAGCCAACAGTAGCTCAGAGAACAATGACTCAGAGAACAGTGACTCCGAGAACAGTGACTCAGAGAACAGTGACTAAGCCAACAGTGACTCAGAGAACAGTAACACAGAGAACAGTGACTCAGCCAACAGTGACTCCGAGAACAGTGACTCAGAGAACAGTGACTCAGCCAACAGTGACTCAGCCAACAGTGGCTCAGAGAACAGTGACTCAGAGAACAGTGACTCAGAGAACAGTGACTCTGAGAACAGTGACTTAGCCAACAGTGACTCAGAGAACAGTAACACAGAGAACAGTGACTCAGCCAACAGTGACTCCGAGAATAGTGACTCAGAGAACAGTGACTCAGCCAACAGTGACTCAGCCAACAGTGACTCAGTCAACAGTGACTCTGAGAACAGTGACTCAGCCAACAGTGGCTCAGAGAACAGTGACTCAGAGAACAGTGACTCAGCCAACAGTGACTCAGCCAACAGTGACTCAGAGAACAGTAACACAGAGAACAGTGACTCAGCCAACAGTGACTCCGAGAACAGTGACTCAGAGAACAGTGACTCAACTAACACTGGCTCAGAGAACAGTGACTCAGAGAACAGTGACTTAGCCAACAGTGACTCAGAGAACACTGACTCAGCCAACAGTGACTCCGAGAACAGTGACTCAGAGAACAGTGACTCAGCCAACAGTGACTCAGAGAACAGTGACTTAGCCAACAGTGACTCAGAGAACAGTGACTCAGCCAACAGTGACTCAGAGAACAGTGACTCAGAGAACAGTGACTCAGCCAACAGTGACTCAGAGAACAGTGACTCAGCCCACAGTGACTCCGAGAACAGTGACTCAGCCAACAGTGACTCAGAGAACAGTGTCTCAACCAACAGTGACTCAGAGAACAGTGACTCAGCCAACAGTGACTCAGCCAACAGTGACTCAGAGAACAGTGACTCAACTAACAGTGACTCAGAGAACAGTGTCTCAGCCAACAGTGACTCAGAGAACAGTGACTCAACTAACAGTGACTCAGAGAACAGTGACTCAGGCAACAGTGACTCAGGCAACAGTGACTCAGAGAACAGTGACTTAGCCAACAGTGACTCAGCCAACAGTGACTCAGAGAACAGTGACTCAGCCAACAGTGACTCAGAGAACAGTGACTCAGAGAACAGTGACTCAGCCAACAGTGACTCAGAGAACAGTGACTCCAAGAACAGTGACTCAGCCAACAGTGACTCAGAGAACAGTGACTCAACTAACAGTGACTCAGAGAACAGTGACTCAGGCAACAGTGACTCAGGCAACAGTGACTCAGAGAACAGTGACTCAGAGAACAGTGACTCAGCCAACAGTGACTCAGAGAACAGTGACTCATGGAACAGTGACACAGCCAACAGTGACTCAGCCAACAGTGACTCAGAGAACAGTGACTCAGAGTTCAGTGACTCAGCCAACAATGACTCAGAGAACAGTGACTCAGAGAACAGTGACTCAGCCAACAGTGACTCCGAGAACAGTGACTCAGAGAACAGTGACTCAGCCAACAGTGACTCAGAGAACAGTGACTTAGCCAACAGTGACTCAGAGAACAGTGACTCAGCCAACAGTGACTCAGAGAACAGTGACTCAGAGAACAGTGACTCAGCCAACAGTGACTCAGAGAACAGTGACTCAGCCCACAGTGACTCCGAGAACTGTGACTCAGCCAACAGTGACTCAGCCAACAGTGACTCAGAGAACAGTGTCTCAACCAACAGTGACTCAGCCAACAGTGACTCCAAGAACAGTGACTCCAAGAACAGTGACTCAGAGAACAGTGACTCAGCCAACAGTGACTCAGAGAACAGTGTCTCAGCCAACAGTGACTCAGAGAACAGTGTCTCAGCCAACAGTGACTCAGAGAACAGTGACTCAACTAACAGTGACTCAGAGAACAGTGACTCAGGCAACAGTGACTCAGGCAACAGTGACTCAGAGAACAGTGACTTAGCCAACAGTGACTCAGCCAACAGTGACTCAGAGAACAGTGACTCAGCCAACAGTGACTCAGAGAACAGTGACTCAGAGAACAGTGACTCAGCCAACAGTGACTCAGAGAACAGTGACTCCGAGAACAGTGACTCAGCTAAGTAACTCAGCCAACAGTGACTCAGCGAACAGTGACTCAGCCAACAGTGACTCAGAGAACAGTGACTCAACTCACAGTGACTCAGAGAACAGTGACTCAGAGAACAGTGACTCAGGCAACAGTGACTCAGAGAACAGTGACTCAGAGAACAGTGACTCAGCCAACAGTGACTCAGAGAACAGTGACTCATGGAACAGTGACACAGCCAACAGTGACTCAGCCAACAGTGACTCAGAGAACAGTGACTCAGAGTTCAGTGACTCAGCCAACAATGACTCAGAGAACAGTGACTCAGAGAACAGTGACTCAGCCAACAGTGACTCAGCCAACAGTGACTCCGAGAACAGTGACTCCGAGAACAGTGACTCAGAGAACAGTGACTCAGCCAACAGTGACTCAGAGAACAGTGACTTAGCCAACAGTGACTCAGAAAACAGTGACTCAGCCAACAGTGACTCAGAGAACAGTGACTCAGAGAACAGTGACTCAGCCAACAGTGACTCAGAGAACAGTGACTCAGCCCACAGTGACTCCGAGAACAGTGACTCAGCCAACAGTGACTCAACCAACAGTGACTCAGAGAACAGTGACTCAGCCAACAGTGACTCAGAGAACAGTGACTCAACTAACAGTGACTCAGAGAACAGTGACTCAGAGAACAGTGACTCAGGCAACAGTGACTCAGAGAACAGTGACTTAGCCAACAGTGACTCAGCCAACAGTGACTCAGAGAACAGTGACTCAGCCAACAGTGACTCAGAGAACAGTGACTCAGAGAACAGTGACTCAGCCAACAGTGACTCAGAGAACAGTGACTCAGAGAACAGTGACTCAGAGAACAGTGACTCAGCCAACAGTGACTCAGAGAACAGTGACTCATGGAACAGTGACTCAGCCAACAGTGACTCAGCCAACAGTGACTCTGAGAACAGTGACTCAGAGTTCAGTGACTCAGCCAACAATGACTCAGAGAACAGTGACTCAGAGAACAGTGACTCAGCCAACAGTGACTCAGAGAACAGTGACTCCGAGAACAGTGACTCCGAGAACAGTGAGTCAGAGAACAGTGACTCAGCCAACAGTGACTCAGAGAACAGTGACTTAGCCAACAGTGACTCAGCCAACAGTGACTCAGAGAACAGTGACTCAGCCAACAGTGACTCTGAGAACAGTGACTCCAAGAACAGTGACTCAGCCAACAGTGACTCAGCCAACAGTGACTCAGAGTACAGTGACTCAGAGAACAGTGACTCAGAGAACAGTGACTCAGGGAACAGTGAATCAAAGAACAGTGACTCAGCCAACAGTGACTCAGCCAACAGTAACTCAGAGTACAGTGACTCAGAGAACAGTGACTCAGAGAACAGTGACTCAGGGAACAGTGAATCAAAGAACAGTGACTCAGCCAACAGTGACTCAGAGAACAGTGACTCTGAGAACAGTGACTCAGAGAACAGTGACTCAGAGAGCAGTGACTCAGCCAACAGTAGCTCAGAGAACAGTGACTCAGAGAACAGTGACTCCGAGAACAGTGACTCAGAGAACAGTGACTAAGCCAACAGTGACTCAGAGAACAGTAACACAGAGAACAGTGACTCAGCCAACAGTGACTCCGAGAACAGTGACTCAGAGAACAGTGACTCAGCCAACAGTGACTCAGCCAACAGTGGCTCAGAGAACAGTGACTCAGAGAACAGTGACTCTGAGAACAGTGACTTAGCCAACAGTGACTCAGAGAACAGTAACACAGAGAACAGTGACTCAGCCAACAGTGACTCCGAGAATAGTGACTCAGAGAACAGTGACTCAGCCAACAGTGACTCAGCCAACAGTGACTCAGTCAACAGTGACTCTGAGAACAGTGACTCAGCCAACAGTGGCTCAGAGAACAGTGACTCAGAGAACAGTGACTCAGCCAACAGTGACTCAGCCAACAGTGACTCAGAGAACAGTAACACAGAGAACAGTGACTCAGCCAACAGTGACTCCGAGAACAGTGACTCAGAGAACAGTGACTCAACTAACACTGGCTCAGAGAACAGTGACTCAGAGAACAGTGACTTAGCCAACAGTGACTCAGAGAACACTGACTCAGCCAACAGTGACTCCGAGAACAGTGACTCAGAGAACAGTGACTCAGCCAACAGTGACTCAGAGAACAGTGACTTAGCCAACAGTGACTCAGAGAACAGTGACTCAGCCAACAGTGACTCCGAGAACAGTGACTCAGAGAACAGTGACTCAACTAACACTGGCTCAGAGAACAGTGACTCAGAGAACAGTGACTTAGCCAACAGTGACTCAGAGAACACTGACCCAGCCAACAGTGACTCAGAGAACAGTGACTCAGAGAACAGTGACTCAGAGAACAGTGACTCAGCCAACAGTGACTCCGAGAACAGTGACTCAGCCAAGTAACTCAGCCAACAGTGACTCAGCGAACACTGACTCAGCCAACAGTGACTCAGAGAACAGTCACTAAGCCAACAGTGACTCAGCCAACAGTGACTCAGAGAACAGTGACTCAGAGAGCAGTGACTCAGCCAACAGTAACTCAGAGAACAGTGACTCAGAGAACAGTGACTCCGAGAACAGTAACACAGAGAACAGTGACTCAGCCAACAGTGACTCCGAGAATAGTGACTCAGAGAACAGTGACTCAGCCAACAGTGACTCAGCCAACAGTGACTCAGTCAACAGTGACTCAGAGAACAGTGACTCAGAGAACAGTGACTCCGAGAACAGTGACTCAGAGAACAGTGACTAAGCCAACAGTGACTCAGAGAACAGTAACACAGAGAACAGTGACTCAGCCAACAGTGACTCAGAGAACAGTGACTCAGCCAACAGTGACTCTGAGAACAGTGACTCCAAGAACAGTGACTCAGCCAACAGTGACTCAGCCAACAGTGACTCAGAGTACAGTGACTCAGAGAACAGTGACTCAGAGAACAGTGACTCAGGGAACAGTGAATCAAAGAACAGTGACTCAGCCAACAGTGACTCAGCCAACAGTAACTCAGAGTACAGTGACTCAGAGAACAGTGACTCAGAGAACAGTGACTCAGGGAACAGTGAATCAAAGAACAGTGACTCAGCCAACAGTGACTCAGAGAACAGTGACTCTGAGAACAGTGACTCAGAGAACAGTGACTCAGAGAGCAGTGACTCAGCCAACAGTAGCTCAGAGAACAGTGACTCAGAGAACAGTGACTCCGAGAACAGTGACTCAGAGAACAGTGACTAAGCCAACAGTGACTCAGAGAACAGTAACACAGAGAACAGTGACTCAGCCAACAGTGACTCCGAGAACAGTGACTCAGAGAACAGTGACTCAGCCAACAGTGACTCAGCCAACAGTGGCTCAGAGAACAGTGACTCAGAGAACAGTGACTCAGAGAACAGTGACTCTGAGAACAGTGACTTAGCCAACAGTGACTCAGAGAACAGTAACACAGAGAACAGTGACTCAGCCAACAGTGACTCCGAGAATAGTGACTCAGAGAACAGTGACTCAGCCAACAGTGACTCAGCCAACAGTGACTCAGTCAACAGTGACTCTGAGAACAGTGACTCAGCCAACAGTGGCTCAGAGAACAGTGACTCAGAGAACAGTGACTCAGCCAACAGTGACTCAGCCAACAGTGACTCAGAGAACAGTAACACAGAGAACAGTGACTCAGCCAACAGTGACTCCGAGAACAGTGACTCAGAGAACAGTGACTCAACTAACACTGGCTCAGAGAACAGTGACTCAGAGAACAGTGACTTAGCCAACAGTGACTCAGAGAACACTGACTCAGCCAACAGTGACTCAGAGAACAGTGACTCAGAGAACAGTGACTCAGCCAACAGTGACTCCGAGAACAGTGACTCAGCCAAGTAACTCAGCCAACAGTGACTCAGCGAACAGTGACTCAGCCAACAGTGACTCAGAGAACAGTCACTAAGCCAACAGTGACTCAGCCAACAGTGACTCAGAGAACAGTGACTCAGAGAACAGTGACTCCGAGAACAGTGACTCAGAGAACAGTGACTAAGCCAACAGTGACTCAGAGAACAGTAACACAGAGAACAGTGACTCAGCCAACAGTGACTCCGAGAATAGTGACTCAGAGAACAGTGACTCAGAGAACAGTGACTCAGGGAACAGTGAATCAAAGAACAGTGACTCAGCCAACAGTGACTCAGAGAACAGTGACTCTGAGAACAGTGACTCAGAGAACAGTGACTCAGAGAGCAGTGACTCAGCCAACAGTAGCTCAGAGAACAGTGACTCAGAGAACAGTGACTCCGAGAACAGTGACTCCGAGAACAGTGACTCAGAGAACAGTGACTCAGAGAACAGTAACTCAGCCAACAGTGACTCAGCGAACAGTGACTCCGAGAACAGTGACTCAGAGAACAGTGACTCTGAGAACAGTGACTTAGCCAACAGTGACTCAGAGAACAGTAACACAGAGAACAGTGACTCAGCCAACAGTGACTCCGAGAATAGTGACTCAGAGAACAGTGACTCAGCCAACAGTGACTCAGCCAACAGTGACTCAGTCAACAGTGACTCTGAGAACAGTGACTCAGCCAACAGTGGCTCAGAGAACAGTGACTCAGAGAACAGTGACTCAGAGAACAGTAACTCAGCCAACAGTGACTCAGCGAACAGTGACTCAGAGAACAGTGACTCAGAGAACAGTGACTCTGAGAACAGTGACTTAGCCAACAGTGACTCAGAGAACAGTAACACAGAGAACAGTGACTCAGCCAACAGTGACTCCGAGAATAGTGACTCAGAGAACAGTGACTCAGCCAACAGTGACTCAGCCAACAGTGACTCAGTCAACAGTGACTCTGAGAACAGTGACTCAGCCAACAGTGGCTCAGAGAACAGTGACTCAGAGAACAGTGACTCAGCCAACAGTGACTCAGCCAACAGTGACTCAGAGAACAGTAACACAGAGAACAGTGACTCAGCCAACAGTGACTCCGAGAACAGTGACTCAGAGAACAGTGACTCAACTAACACTGGCTCAGAGAACAGTGACTCAGAGAACAGTGACTTAGCCAACAGTGACTCAGAGAACACTGACTCAGCCAACAGTGACTCAGAGAACAGTGACTCAGAGAACAGTGACTCAGCCAACAGTGACTCCGAGAACAGTGACTCAGCCAAGTAACTCAGCCAACAGTGACTCAGCGAACAGTGACTCAGCCAACAGTGACTCAGAGAACAGTCACTAAGCCAACAGTGACTCAGCCAACAGTGACTCAGAGAACAGTGACTCAGAGAGCAGTGACTCAGCCAACAGTAACTCAGAGAACAGTGACTCAGAGAACAGTGACTCCGAGAACAGTGACTCAGAGAACAGTGACTAAGCCAACAGTGACTCAGAGAACAGTAACACAGAGAACAGTGACTCAGCCAACAGTGACTCCGAGAATAGTGACTCAGAGAACAGTGACTCAGCCAACAGTGACTCAGCCAACGGTGACTCAGTCAACAGTGACTCAGTCAACAGTGACTCTGAGAACAGTGACTCAGCCAACAGTGGCTCAGAGAACAGTGACTCAGAGAACAGTGACTCTGAGAACAGTGACTTAGCCAACAGTGACTCAGAGAACAGTGACTCAGAGAACAGTGACTCAGAGAACAGTGACTCTGAGAACAGTAACTTAGCCAACAGTGACTCAGAGAACAGTGACTCAGAGTACAGTGACTCAGCCAACAGTGACTCAGAGAACAGTGACTCAGTCAACAGTGACTCAGCCAACAGTGACTCTGAGAACAGTGACTCAGGGAACAGTGAATCAAAGAACAGTGACTCAGCCAACAGTGACTCAGCCAACAGTAACTCAGAGTACAGTGACTCAGAGAACAGTGACTCAGAGAACAGTGACTCAGGGAACAGTGAATCAAAGAACAGTGACTCAGCCAACAGTGACTCAGAGAACAGTGACTCTGAGAACAGTGACTCAGAGAACAGTGACTCAGAGAGCAGTGACTCAGCCAACAGTAGCTCAGAGAACAGTGACTCAGAGAACAGTGACTCCGAGAACAGTGACTCAGAGAACAGTGACTAAGCCAACAGTGACTCAGAGAACAGTAACACAGAGAACAGTGACTCAGCCAACAGTGACTCCGAGAACAGTGACTCAGAGAACAGTGACTCAGCCAACAGTGACTCAGCCAACAGTGGCTCAGAGAACAGTGACTCAGAGAACAGTGACTCAGAGAACAGTGACTCTGAGAACAGTGACTTAGCCAACAGTGACTCAGAGAACAGTAACACAGAGAACAGTGACTCAGCCAACAGTGACTCCGAGAATAGTGACTCAGAGAACAGTGACTCAGCCAACAGTGACTCAGCCAACAGTGACTCAGTCAACAGTGACTCTGAGAACAGTGACTCAGCCAACAGTGGCTCAGAGAACAGTGACTCAGAGAACAGTGACTCAGCCAACAGTGACTCAGCCAACAGTGACTCAGAGAACAGTAACACAGAGAACAGTGACTCAGCCAACAGTGACTCCGAGAACAGTGACTCAGAGAACAGTGACTCAACTAACACTGGCTCAGAGAACAGTGACTCAGAGAACAGTGACTTAGCCAACAGTGACTCAGAGAACACTGACTCAGCCAACAGTGACTCAGAGAACAGTGACTCAGAGAACAGTGACTCAGCCAACAGTGACTCCGAGAACAGTGACTCAGCCAAGTAACTCAGCCAACAGTGACTCAGCGAACAGTGACTCAGCCAACAGTGACTCAGAGAACAGTCACTAAGCCAACAGTGACTCAGCCAACAGTGACTCAGAGAACAGTGACTCAGAGAGCAGTGACTCAGCCAACAGTAACTCAGAGAACAGTGACTCAGAGAACAGTGACTCCGAGAACAGTGACTCAGAGAACAGTGACTAAGCCAACAGTGACTCAGAGAACAGTAACACAGAGAACAGTGACTCAGCCAACAGTGACTCCGAGAATAGTGACTCAGAGAACAGTGACTCAGCCAACAGTGACTCAGCCAACGGTGACTCAGTCAACAGTGACTCAGTCAACAGTGACTCTGAGAACAGTGACTCAGCCAACAGTGGCTCAGAGAACAGTGACTCAGAGAACAGTGACTCTGAGAACAGTGACTTAGCCAACAGTGACTCAGAGAACAGTGACTCAGAGAACAGTGACTCAGAGAACAGTGACTCTGAGAACAGTAACTTAGCCAACAGTGACTCAGAGAACAGTGACTCAGAGTACAGTGACTCAGCCAACAGTGACTCAGAGAACAGTGACTCAGTCAACAGTGACTCAGCCAACAGTGACTCAGAGAACAGTGACTCAGCCAACAGTGACTCCGAGAACAGTGACTCAGAGAACAGTGACTCAGCCAACAGTGACTCAGCCAACAGTGGCTCAGAGAACAGTGACTCAGAGAACAGTGACTCTGAGAACAGTGACTTAGCCAACAGTAACTCAGAGAACAGTGACTCAGAGAACAGTGACTCCGAGAACAGTGACTCAGAGAACAGTGACTAAGCCAACAGTGACTCAGAGAACAGTAACACAGAGAACAGTGACTCAGCCAACAGTGACTCCGAGAATAGTGACTCAGAGAACAGTGACTCAGCCAACAGTGACTCAGCCAACGGTGACTCAGTCAACAGTGACTCAGTCAACAGTGACTCTGAGAACAGTGACTCAGCCAACAGTGGCTCAGAGAACAGTGACTCAGAGAACAGTGACTCTGAGAACAGTGACTTAGCCAACAGTGACTCAGAGAACAGTGACTCAGAGAACAGTGACTCAGAGAACAGTGACTCTGAGAACAGTAACTTAGCCAACAGTGACTCAGAGAACAGTGACTCAGAGTACAGTGACTCAGCCAACAGTGACTCAGAGAACAGTGACTCAGTCAACAGTGACTCAGCCAACAGTGACTCTGAGAACAGTGACTCAGGGAACAGTGAATCAAAGAACAGTGACTCAGCCAACAGTGACTCAGCCAACAGTAACTCAGAGTACAGTGACTCAGAGAACAGTGACTCAGAGAACAGTGACTCAGGGAACAGTGAATCAAAGAACAGTGACTCAGCCAACAGTGACTCAGAGAACAGTGACTCTGAGAACAGTGACTCAGAGAACAGTGACTCAGAGAGCAGTGACTCAGCCAACAGTAGCTCAGAGAACAGTGACTCAGAGAACAGTGACTCCGAGAACAGTGACTCAGAGAACAGTGACTAAGCCAACAGTGACTCAGAGAACAGTAACACAGAGAACAGTGACTCAGCCAACAGTGACTCCGAGAACAGTGACTCAGAGAACAGTGACTCAGCCAACAGTGACTCAGCCAACAGTGGCTCAGAGAACAGTGACTCAGAGAACAGTGACTCAGAGAACAGTGACTCTGAGAACAGTGACTTAGCCAACAGTGACTCAGAGAACAGTAACACAGAGAACAGTGACTCAGCCAACAGTGACTCCGAGAATAGTGACTCAGAGAACAGTGACTCAGCCAACAGTGACTCAGCCAACAGTGACTCAGTCAACAGTGACTCTGAGAACAGTGACTCAGCCAACAGTGGCTCAGAGAACAGTGACTCAGAGAACAGTGACTCAGCCAACAGTGACTCAGCCAACAGTGACTCAGAGAACAGTAACACAGAGAACAGTGACTCAGCCAACAGTGACTCCGAGAACAGTGACTCAGAGAACAGTGACTCAACTAACACTGGCTCAGAGAACAGTGACTCAGAGAACAGTGACTTAGCCAACAGTGACTCAGAGAACACTGACTCAGCCAACAGTGACTCAGAGAACAGTGACTCAGAGAACAGTGACTCAGCCAACAGTGACTCCGAGAACAGTGACTCAGCCAAGTAACTCAGCCAACAGTGACTCAGCGAACAGTGACTCAGCCAACAGTGACTCAGAGAACAGTCACTAAGCCAACAGTGACTCAGCCAACAGTGACTCAGAGAACAGTGACTCAGAGAGCAGTGACTCAGCCAACAGTAACTCAGAGAACAGTGACTCAGAGAACAGTGACTCCGAGAACAGTGACTCAGAGAACAGTGACTAAGCCAACAGTGACTCAGAGAACAGTAACACAGAGAACAGTGACTCAGCCAACAGTGACTCCGAGAATAGTGACTCAGAGAACAGTGACTCAGCCAACAGTGACTCAGCCAACGGTGACTCAGTCAACAGTGACTCAGTCAACAGTGACTCTGAGAACAGTGACTCAGCCAACAGTGGCTCAGAGAACAGTGACTCAGAGAACAGTGACTCTGAGAACAGTGACTTAGCCAACAGTGACTCAGAGAACAGTGACTCAGAGAACAGTGACTCAGAGAACAGTGACTCTGAGAACAGTAACTTAGCCAACAGTGACTCAGAGAACAGTGACTCAGAGTACAGTGACTCAGCCAACAGTGACTCAGAGAACAGTGACTCAGTCAACAGTGACTCAGCCAACAGTGACTCAGAGAACAGTGACTCAGCCAACAGTGACTCCGAGAACAGTGACTCAGAGAACAGTGACTCAGCCAACAGTGACTCAGCCAACAGTGGCTCAGAGAACAGTGACTCAGAGAACAGTGACTCTGAGAACAGTGACTTAGCCAACAGTGACTCAGAGAACAGTAACACAGAGAACAGTGACTCAGCCAACAGTGACTCCGAGAATAGTGACTCAGAGAACAGTGACTCAGCCAACAGTGACTCAGCCAACAGTGACTCAGCCAACAGTGACTCAGTCAACAGTGACTCTGAGAACAGTGACTCAGCCAACAGTGGCTCAGAGAACAGTGACTCAGAGAACAGTGACTCAGCCAACAGTGACTCAGCCAACAGTGACTCAGAGAACAGTAACACAGAGAACAGTGACTCAGCCAACAGTGACTCCGAGAACAGTGACTCAGAGAACAGTGACTCAACTAACACTGGCTCAGAGAACAGTGACTCAGAGAACAGTGACTTAGCCAACAGTGACTCAGAGAACACTGACTCAGCCAACAGTGACTCAGAGAACAGTGACTCAGCCAACAGTGACTCCGAGAACAGTGACTCAGCCAAGTAACTCAGCCAACAGTGACTCAGCCAACAGTGACTCAGAGAACAGTCACTAAGCCAACAGTCACTAAGCCAACAGTGACTCAGCCAACAGTGACTCAGAGAACAGTGACTCAGAGAGCAGTGACTCAGCCAACAGTAACTCAGAGAACAGTGACTCAGAGAACAGTGACTCCGAGAACAGTGACTCAGAGAACAGTGACTAAGCCAACAGTGACTCAGAGAACAGTAACACAGAGAACAGTGACTCAGCCAACAGTGACTCCGAGAATAGTGACTCAGAGAACAGTGACTCAGCCAACAGTGACTCAGCCAACAGTGACTCAGCCAACAGTAACTCAGAGAACAGTGACTCAGAGAACAGTGACTCCGAGAACAGTGACTCAGAGAACAGTGACTAAGCCAACAGTGACTCAGAGAACAGTAACACAGAGAACAGTGACTCCGAGAATAGTGACTCCGAGAATAGTGACTCAGAGAACAGTGACTCAGCCAACAGTGACTCAGCCAACAGTGACTCAGTCAACAGTGACTCAGAGAACAGTGACTCAGAGAACAGTGACTCCGAGAACAGTGACTCAGAGAACAGTGACTAAGCCAACAGTGACTCAGAGAACAGTAACACAGAGAACAGTGACTCAGCCAACAGTGACTCAGAGAACAGTGACTCAGCCAACAGTGACTCTGAGAACAGTGACTCCAAGAACAGTGACTCAGCCAACAGTGACTCAGCCAACAGTGACTCAGAGTACAGTGACTCAGAGAACAGTGACTCAGAGAACAGTGACTCAGGGAACAGTGAATCAAAGAACAGTGACTCAGCCAACAGTGACTCAGCCAACAGTAACTCAGAGTACAGTGACTCAGAGAACAGTGACTCAGAGAACAGTGACTCAGGGAACAGTGAATCAAAGAACAGTGACTCAGCCAACAGTGACTCAGAGAACAGTGACTCTGAGAACAGTGACTCAGAGAACAGTGACTCAGAGAGCAGTGACTCAGCCAACAGTAGCTCAGAGAACAGTGACTCAGAGAACAGTGACTCCGAGAACAGTGACTCAGAGAACAGTGACTAAGCCAACAGTGACTCAGAGAACAGTAACACAGAGAACAGTGACTCAGCCAACAGTGACTCCGAGAACAGTGACTCAGAGAACAGTGACTCAGCCAACAGTGACTCAGCCAACAGTGGCTCAGAGAACAGTGGCTCAGAGAACAGTGACTCAGAGAACAGTGACTTAGCCAACAGTGACTCAGAGAACAGTAACACAGAGAACAGTGACTCAGCCAACAGTGACTCCGAGAATAGTGACTCAGAGAACAGTGACTCAGCCAACAGTGACTCAGCCAACAGTGACTCAGTCAACAGTGACTCTGAGAACAGTGACTCAGCCAACAGTGGCTCAGAGAACAGTGACTCAGAGAACAGTGACTCAGCCAACAGTGACTCAGCCAACAGTGACTCAGAGAACAGTAACACAGAGAACAGTGACTCAGCCAACAGTGACTCCGAGAACAGTGACTCAGAGAACAGTGACTCAACTAACACTGGCTCAGAGAACAGTGACTCAGAGAACAGTGACTCAGCCAACAGTGACTCAGCCAACAGTGACTTAGCCAACAGTGACTCAGAGAACACTGACTCAGCCAACAGTGACTCAGAGAACAGTGACTCAGAGAACAGTGACTCAGCCAACAGTGACTCCGAGAACAGTGACTCAGCCAAGTAACTCAGCCAACAGTGACTCAGCGAACAGTGACTCAGCCAACAGTGACTCAGAGAACAGTCACTAAGCCAACAGTGACTCAGCCAACAGTGACTCAGAGAACAGTGACTCAGAGAGCAGTGACTCAGCCAACAGTAACTCAGAGAACAGTGACTCAGAGAACAGTGACTCCGAGAACAGTGACTCAGAGAACAGTGACTAAGCCAACAGTGACTCAGAGAACAGTAACACAGAGAACAGTGACTCAGCCAACAGTGACTCCGAGAATAGTGACTCAGAGAACAGTGACTCAGCCAACAGTGACTCAGCCAACAGTGACTCAGCCAACAGTGACTCTGAGAACAGTGACTCAGCCAACAGTGGCTCAGAGAACAGTGACTCAGAGAACAGTGACTCTGAGAACAGTGACTTCGCCAACAGTGACTCAGAGAACAGTGACTCAGAGAACAGTGACTCAGAGAACAGTGACTCTGAGAACAGTAACTTAGCCAACAGTGACTCAGAGAACAGTGACTCAGAGTACAGTGACTCAGCCAACAGTGACTCAGAGAACAGTGACTCAGTCAACAGTGACTCAGCCAACAGTGACTCAGAGAACAGTGACTCTGAGAACAGTGACTCAGCCAATAGTGACTCTGAGAACAGTGACTTAGCCAACAGTGACTCTGAGAACAGTGAGTCAGAGAACAGTGACTCAGAGAACAGTGACTCAGCCAACAGTGACTCAGCCAACAGTGACTCAGAGAACAGTCACTAAGCCAACAGTGACTCAGCCAACAGTGACTCAGAGAACAGTGACTCAGAGAGCAGTGACTCAGCCAACAGTAGCTCAGAGAACAGTGACTCAGAGAACAGTGACTCCGAGAATAGTGACTCAGAGAACAGTGACTAAGCCAACAGTGACTCAGAGAACAGTAACACAGAGAACAGTGACTCAGCCAACAGTGACTCCGAGAATAGTGACTCAGAGAACAGTGACTCAGCCAACAGTGACTCAGCCAACAGTGACTCAGTCAACAGTGACTCTGAGAACAGTGACTCTGCCAACAGTGGCTCAGAGAACAGTGACTCAGAGAACAGTGACTCTGAGAACAGTGACTCAGAGAACAGTGACTCAGAGAACAGTGACTCAATCAACAGTGACTCAGCCAACAGTAGCTCAGAGAACAGTGACTCAGAGTACAGTGACTCAGAGTACAGTGACTCAGAGTACAGTGACTCAGCCAACAGTGACTCAGAGAACAGTGACTCAGAGAACAGTGACTCAGCCAACAGTGACTCCGAGAACAGTGACTCAGTCAACAGTGACTCAGCCAACAGTGACTCAGAGAACAGTGACTCTGAGAACAGTGACTCAGCCAATAGTGACTCTGAGAACAGTGACTTAGCCAACAGTGACTCTGAGAACAGTGAGTCAGAGAACAGTGACTCAGAGAACAGTGACTCAGCAAACAGTGACTTGGCGAACTGCCTTCAGTGACTCCTGTGGAGAACTCCAGCGAATTGGTTAAACATGATTTCCCTTGGATGAAATCATGCTGACTGTTTCTGAAAACTATGGGTTTTTTTCTCCAAGTACAGAACTATAAACTCGTTAAAAGTCAATTCTAACATCTTGCCATTCAGATATGTCATTCAACAAGATTCCTCGTGGGAGACTGGTTAGCAAGGTTAGATCTCATGGGATAACTAGCCATTTGGATACAGAACCGGCTGAAAGGTAGAAGACAGAGGGTGGTGGTCGAGGGTTGTTTTTTTAGATTGGAGGCCTGTGACCAGCAGTATGTCACAAGGATTGGTGCCTGGGTCCACTACTTTTTGTCATTTATATAAATGATTTGGCTGTGTACATAAGAGGTATAGATAGCAAGTTTGCAGATGACATCAAAATTGCAGGTGTAGAACGTAGAACATAGAAAAGCACAGAACAGGCCCTTTGGCCCACGATATTGTGCCGAGGCTTAATCCTAATATAAAATATAATAACTTAACCTACGCAACCGTCAACTCACTGCTATCCATGTGCATGTCCAGCAGTCCCTAATGACTCTGCTTCCACCACGGCAGCACACAACACATTTCATGCATTCACAACTCTCTGCATAAAGAACCTACCTCTGACATCTCCTTTATATCTTCCTCCTAATATCTTCAAACTATGACCCCTCGTACCAGTCAATCCTGTCCTAGGGAAAAGTCTCTGGCTATTGAATCTATCTATTCCTCTCATTATCTTGTACACCTCGATCAGGTCTCCCCTCGCCCTCCTCCTCTCTAGGGAGAAAGGTTTGAGCTTATTCAACCTTTCTTCAGAAGACAAGCCCTCCAGTCCAGGCAGCATCCTGGTAAACCTTCTTTGCATCCTCTCCAAAGCCTCTGTATCTTTCCTATAGCAGGGAAACTGGAACTGGACACAATATTCCAAGTGTGGTCTCACCAGGGACTTGTAGTGCTGCAGCAAAACCTCACGGCTCTTAAACTTGATCCCCCTGTTAATGAAAGCCAAAATACCAAATGCTTTCTTAACAACTCTATCCACTTGAGTGGCAACTTTGAGGGATCTATGTACTTGCACACCCAGATCCCTCTGTTCCTCCACACTGCCAAGAATCCTGTCTTTAATCCTATATTCAGCATTCGAGTTCGACCTTCCAAAATATGGGTGGCACGGTGGCACAGTGGTTAGCACTGCTGCCTCACAGCGCCAGAGACCCGGGTTCATTTCCCGCCTCAGGCGACTGACTGTGTGGAGTTTGCACGTTCTCCCCGTGTCTGCGTGGGTTTCCTCCGGGTGCTCCGGTTTCCTTCCACAGTCCAAAGATGTGCAGGTCAGGTGAATTGGCCATGCTAAATTGCCCGTAGTGTTAGGTAAAGGGTAAATGTAGGGGTATGGGTGGGTTGCGCTTCGGCGGGGCAGTGTGGACTTGTTGGGCCGAAGGGCCTGTTTCCACACTATAAGTAATCTAATCTAATCTAATATATCACTTCGCATTTATCCAGGTTGAACTCCATCTGCCACTTCTCAGCCCAGCTCTGCATCCTGTCGATGTTGAGCTGCAGCCTGCAGTAGTTCTCGATACTATCGATGGCACCTCCAACCTTTGTGTCATCTGTAAATTTACTAACCCACCCCTCAACCACCTCATCAAGTCATTTATAAAAACTACAAAGAGCAGAGGCCCAAGAACAGAGCCCTGCGGGACCCCACTCAACACTGACCTCCAGGCAGAATACTTTCCATCTACAACCACTCTCTGCCTTCTGTCAGCCAGCCAATTCTGAATCCAGATAGCCAAATCTCCCTGTATCCCATAATTCCTGACTTTATGAATGAGCCAACCATGGGGACCCTGATCAAATGCCTTGCTGAAGTCCATATACACCACATCGACAGCTTGACCTTTGTTGACCTGTCTTGTCACCTCCTCAAAGAACTCAATAAGATTTGTGAGGCATGACCTGCCCCATGCTGACTGCCTTTAATCACACTATGCTTTGCCAAATAGTCATAAATCCTATCCTTCAGAATTCTTTCCAAAACCTTGCTGACCACAAATGTAAGACTGACTGGTCTGTAATTGCCAGGGATTTCTCTATTACCCTTCTTTAAAAGAGGAACAACATTCACCTCCTTCAATTCCTCTGGTACGACTCCCAATGGAGTGTGAGGAGGCAAATATCCTCGCCAGCAGCTTAGCAACCTCCTTTCTTGCTTCCTGAAGCAGCCTGGGATAAATCTGGTCTGGTCCTGGGGACTTATCAATCTTAATGTTTTCCAAAATTTTCAGCACATCAACTTCATCAATCTTACCTGGTCAAGACTGTATCCCAGCTCCTCAACAAGGTCCCTTTCCTTAGTGAAAACCGAAGCAAAAAACTCATTTAGGCCTTCCCCTATCTGCTTAGACTTCACGCACAGGTTCCCTCCGCTATCCCGATTGGCCCTACCTTCTCCCTGATCATTCTCTTATTCCTCACGGATGAGTAAAATGTCTTGGGGTTATCAATAATCCTTCTTGCCAAGCCTCTTTTGTGCTCCCTCCCGGATCTCCTCAGTCCATTTCTGAGCTCCTTTCTAGTAAGCCTGTAATCCTCTAAAGCTGTGCTAGATCATTGTTTCCTCCACCTTATGTAAGCTGCCTTCTTCCTTTTGACGAGAAGCTCCTCTGTTCTCATCATCCAAGGTTCCTTAATCTTACCCCTTCTTACCTATCTTAGAGGAACAAATTCAAGCATCACTCGCAACAACTGCTCCTTAAATAGTCTCCACATGTCTGCTGTGCCCTTTCTGTGGAACAGTTGCTCCCAATCTGTACTTCCCAACCCCTGTCTGATAGCATCATAATTTCCTTTTCCCCAATTAAATATCTTCCCTCGGTAACTGCTCCTTTCTCTCTCCAAGGCTATGGTAAATGTGAGGCAGTGTGATCATTGTCACCAAAATGTTCTCCCTCCGCGAGATCTGACACCTGTTCTGGCACCAGATCCAAAATGGCCTCTCCCCTCGTTGCTCTGTCTATGTACTGAGTAAGGACACCCTCCTGAACACACCTGACAAAAACAGCTCCATCCAAACCACCTGCACTTAGGAGGTTCCAGTCAATATTGGGAAAGTTGAAATCACCCATAACAACAACTCTGCTACATCTGCATTTTTCCAGAATCTGCTGGACTATGAGTTCTTCAATCTCTGTACAGCTATTAGGTGGTCTGTAGAAAACCCCCAATGCGGTGGCTGTTCCCTTGCTGTTCCTAACTCCCACCCACACTGACTCAGTAGACAAACCTTCCTCAACAACCTTCATTTCTGTAGCTGTGATGCACTCTCTGATTAGCAATGCTACACCCCCTCCTCTTTTTCCATCTTCCCTGTTCTTTTTAAATGTTCTAAACCCTGGAACATCTAGCAACCATTCCTGCCCCAGTGGAACCCACGTCTCCATTATGGCCACAACATCGTAGCCCCAAGTACTGATCCATGCTCTAAGTTTGTCACTCTTATTTCGGACACTCCTTGCGTTAAAGCAGACACACTTTGTTTCATCACATGAGAAACCTTCCTGATAGATTCCATACATCCTGTCACTGTCCCCCTCTCAGACATGTGGCTCTGATTCCCACCCCCTCTGCCAAACTAGTTTAAACCCTCCCGAATCACACGAGCAAATCTCCCACCCAGGACATTTGTGCCCCTCCAGTTCAGGTGTAACCCGTCCTTCATGTACAGGTCCCACCTTCCCCAGAAGGTATCCCAATGGTCTAGGTATCTGAAGCCCTCCCTCCTGCACCAGCCTCACAGCCACATATTAAGCTGCATTTGCTGACTGTTCCTCATCTCACTGTCTCGTGGCACCGGTAGCAAACCTGAGATCACTACTCTACTCATCCTGTTCTTCAGCATCCAACCTAACTCTCTGTAGTCACTTTTCAGACTCTCAATCCCTTTCCTGGCTATATCACTGCTGCCAATATGTACCCCGATTTCTGGCTGCTCACCCTCCCTTTTCAGAATCTTGTAAACCCGATCGGCAACATCCCGGACCCTGGCACCAGGGAGGCAACGTACCTTCCAGGAGTCCCGTTCCTGACCACAAAACCTCCTGTCAATCCGTTTAACTATTGTCATGAAGAAGGTTACCTCAGATTACAACGGGATCTTGATCAGATGGGCCAAAGGGCCAAAGAGTTGCAGATGGAGTTTAATTTAGATAGATGTGAGGTGCATTTTGGAAAAACAAATCAGAGCAGGACTTATACACTTAATGGTAAGGTCCTGGGGTGTGTTGCTGAACAAAGAGACCTTGGAATGCAGGTTCATAGTTTCATAGAACATAGAACATAGAAAAATACAGTGCAGTACAGGCCCTTTGGCCCTCAATGTTGCGCCGATCCAAGCCCACCTAACCTACACTAGCCCACTATCCTCCATATGCCTATCCAATGCCCGTTTAAATGCCCATAAAGAGGGAGAGTCTACCACTGCTACTGGCAGGGCATTCCATGAACTCACGACTCGCTGAGTAAAGAATCTACCCCTAACATCTGTCCTATACCTACCACCCCTTAATTTAAAGCTATGCCCCTTGTAATAGCTGACTCCATACGTGGAAAAAGGTTCTCATGGTCAACCTTATCTAAACTCCTAATCATCTTGTACACCTCTATCAAGTCACCCCTAAACCATCTTTTCTCCAATGAAAACAGCCCCAAGTGCCTCAGCCTTTCCTCATACGATCTTCCTACCATACCAGGCAACATCCTGGTAAACCTCTTCTGCACCCGTTCCAGTGCCTCCACATCCTTCCCATAGTATGGCGACCAAAACTGCACACAATATTCCAGATGCGGCCGCACCAGAGGCTTATACAACTGCAACATGACCTCAGGACTCCGGAACTCAATTCCTCTACCAATAAAAGCCAGTACGTCATATGCCTCCTTCACTGCACTATTTACCTGGGTGGCAACTTTCAGAGATCTGTGTACATGGACACCAAGATCCCTCTGCTCATCCACACTACCAAGTATCCGACCATTAGCCCAGTACCCCATCTTTTTGTTACTCTTACCAAAGTGAATCACTTCACACTTACCTACATTGAACTCCATTTGCAACCTTTCTGCCCAGCTCTGCAGCTTATCTATATCCTGCTGTAACCTGCCACACCCTTCCTCACTGTCAATAACTCCACCGACTTTCGTATCATCCGCAAACTTGCTCACCCAACCTTCTAGCCCCTCCTCCAGGTCATTTATAAAAATGACAAATAGCAATGGTCCCAAAACAGATCCTTGCGGAACACCGCTAGTAACTGCACTCCAAGATGAACCTTTACCATCAACTACTACCACAATTTCCCCCCAGACGTAGTCGACGATGCCCTCCACCGCATCTCCTCCACTTCCCGCTCCTCTGCCCTTGAGCCCCGCCCCTCCAACCACCACCAGGACAGAACCCCACTGGTCCTCACCTACCACCCCACCAACCTCCATGTCCAGCGTATCATCCGCCGTCATTTCCGCCACCCCCAAAATGACCCCACCACCAGGGACATATTTCCCTCCCCTCCCCTATCAGCGTTCCAAAAAGACCACTCCCTCCGTGACTCCGAAAGTTATAGAGAGATGGGTGACAGTGAGAGGGAGTGGGAGGAAGCAGCCAGTGCAGGGACCCCCTGCGGTCATTCCCCTCAAGAACAAGTATACCGTTTTGGATACTTGTGGGGGGGGGATGACTTACCAGGGGTAAGCAACGAGGTTCAGGCCTCTGGCACGGAGCCTGTCCCCGTTGCTCAGAAGGGAAGGGTGGTGAAAGGTAGAGCGATAGTTATTGGGGACTCAATAGTTCGGGGCACAGATAGGCGGTTTTGCGGGGGCGACAGAGACTCACGTTTGGTATGTTGCCTCCCAGGTGCAAGGGTATGTGATGTCTCTGATCGTGTTTTCCGGGTCCTTAAGGGGGAGGGGGAGCAGCCCCAGATCGTGGTCCACGTTGGCACCAACGACATAGGTAGGAAGAGGGGTGAGGATGTTAGACAGGCTTTCAGGGAGCTAGGTTGGAAGCTCAGAGCTAGAACGAACAGAGTTATTGTCTCTGGTTTGTTACCCGTGCCATGTGATAGAGAGTCGAGGAATAGGGAGAGAGAAGAGTTAAATGCGTGGCTCATGGGATGGTGCAGGAGGGAGGGATTTCGGTACTTGGATAACTGGGGTTCTTTCTGGGGAAGGTGGGACCTCTATAAACAGGATGATCTACACCTGAACCTGAGGGGCACCAGTATCCTTGGGGGGAGGTTTGCTAGTGCTCTTTGGGAGGGTTTAAACTAACTCTGCAGGGGCATGGGAACCTGGACTGTAGCTTTAGGGTGCAGGACCTGGAGTGTAGGGAGGTTAGGAACATGGCATCGATCTCGAAGGAGGGTGCCTGTAAACAGGAAGGTGGCTTGAAGTGTGTATATTTCAATGCCAGAAGTATAAGAAATAAGGTAGGTGAACTTGCAGCCTGGGTTGGTACCTGGGACTTCGATGTTGTGGCCTTTACAGAGACGTGGGTAAAACAGGGACAGGAATGGCTGTTGCAGGTTCCAGGGTTTAAATGTTTTAGTAGGGTCAGAGATGGGGGTAAAAGAGGGGGAGGTGTGGCATTGCTTGTCAAGGATAGTATTACAGCAGTAGAAAGGGTGATGGAGGAAGACTTGCCATCTGAGGTAGTTTGGGCGGAGGTTAGAAATAGGAAAGGTGAGGTCACCCTGTTAGGAGTTTTCTACAGGCCTCCTAATAGTCCGAGAGAAGTAGAGGAAAGTATTATGAGGATGATTCAGGAGAAGAGTGAAAGTAGCAGGGTGGTTGTTATGGGGGACTTTAACTTCCCAGATATTGACTGGGAAAGCTATAGCTCGAGTTCGTTAGATGGGTCGGTGTTTGTCCAATGTGTGCAGGAGGGTGTGTAGACAGGCCAACAAGAGGTGAGGCTATACTGGATTTGGTTCTAGGTTCTAGGTAATGGACAAGGCCAAGTGTTAGTCTTGGAGGTAGTTGAGCACTTAGATTAGATTAGATCAGATTACTTACAGTGTGGAAACAGGCCCTTCGGCCCAACAAGTCCACACTGCCCCGCCGAAGCGCAACCCACCCATACCCCTACATCTACCCCTTACCTAACACTACGGGCAATTTAGCATGGCCAATTCACCTAACCTGCACATCTTTGGAGTGTGGGAGGAAACCGGAGCACCCGGAGGAAACCCACGCAGACACGGGGAGAATGTGCAAACTCCACACAGAGAGTCGCCTGAGGCGGGAATTGAACCCGGATCACTGGCACTGTAAGGCAGCAGTGCTAACCACTGTGCCACCGTGCCGCCCACCAAGTGACCACAACTCGGTGACTTTTACTCTAGTGATGGAGAGGGATAAGTGTGCACTGCAGGGCAACAGTTATAGCTGGGGGCAGGGAAATTATGATGCGGTGAGGCATGACTTAGGATGTGTGGATTGGAAAAATAGGCTTCAAGGGAAGAACACAAATGATATGTGGAGATTGTTCAAGGAACAGCTATTGGGTGTCCTTGATAAGTATGTACCAGTCAGGCAGGGAGGAAAGGGTCTTGTGAGGGAGCCGTGGTTTAACAAGGAATTGGAATCCCTTGTGAAAGGGAAGAGGGCAGCCTATGTAAAGATGAGGCGTGAAGGTTCAGTTGGGGCGATTGAGAGTTATAAGGTAGCCAGGAAGGATCTAAAGAGAGAGCTAAGAGCAGCGAGAAGGGGACATGAAAAGTCCTTGGTTGGTAGGATTAGGGAAAACCCAAAGGCTTTCTGTAGGTATGTCAGGAAGAAAAGGATGACTAGGGTAGGTATCGGTCCAGTCAAGGATAGTAGTGGGAAGTTGTGTGTGGAGGCGGAGGAGATCAGTGAGACACTAAATCAATACTTTTCGTCAGTATTCACTCAGGAACAGGACATTGTTGCCGATGTGAATACTGAGTCACAATTAATTAGAATGGATGGCTTTGAGGTATGTAGGGAAGAGGTGTTGGAAATTCTGGAAAGGATGAAAATAGATAAATCCCCTGGGCCTGATGGCATTTATCCTAGGATCCTCTGGGAAGCTAGGGAGGAGATTGCAGAGCCATTGGCCTTGATTTTTATGTCGTCGTTGTCTACGGGAATAGTGCCAGAGGACTGGAGGATAGCGAATGTGGTCCCCTTGTTCAAGAAGGGGAGCAGGGATAGCCCGAGTAACTATAGGCCAGTGAGGCTCACTTCTGTTGTGGGCAAAGTCTTGGAGAGAATTGTAAGGGATAGGATTTATGAACATCTGGATAGGAATAATGTGATCAAGGATAGTCAGCATGGTTTTGTGAAGGGCAGGTCGTGCCTCACAAACCTTATTGAATTCTTTGAGAAGGTGACCAAGGAAGTGGACGAGGGTAAAGCAGTAGATGTGGTGTATATGGATTTTAGCATGGCGTTCGATATGGTACCCCATGGCAGGCTAATGCAAAAACTATGGAGGTATGGCATTGAGGGTGCATTAGAGGTTTGGATTGGGAATTGGCTGGCTGGAAGGAGACAGGGGGTAGTAGTTGATGGTATAGGTTCATCTTGGAGCGCAGTTACTAGCGGTGTTCCACAAGGATCTGTTTTGGGACCATTGCTGTTTGTCATTTTTATAAATGACCTGGAGGAGGGGCTTGAAGGCTGGGTGAGCAAGTTTGCGGATGACACGAAGGTCGGTGGAGTTGTGGACAGCGAAGAAGGATGTGGCAGGTTACAGCGGGATATAGATAAGTTGCAGAGCTGGGCAGTAAGGTGGCAAATGGAATTCAATGTAGCTAAGTGTGAGGTGATTCACTTTGATAGGAGTAACAAGAAGATGGATTACTGGGCTAATGGTAGACTACTTGGTAGTGTGGATGAGCAGAGGGATCTTGGTGTCCATGTACACATATCTTTGAAAGTTGCCACCCAGGTAAATAGTGCTGTGAAGAAGGCATATGGTGTACTGGGCTTTATTGGTAGAGGAATTGAGTTCTGGAGTCCTGAGGTCATGTTGCAGTTGTATAAGACTCTGGTGCGGCCTCATCTGGAGTATTGTGTACAGTTTTGGTCACCATATTATAGGAAGGATGTGGAGGCATTGGAACAAGTGCAGAGGAGGTTTACCAGGATGTTGCCTGGTATGGTAGGAAGATCGTATGAGGAAAGGCTGAGACACTTGGGACTTTTCTCATTGGAGAAAAGAAGGTTTAGGGGAGATTTGATAGAGGTGTACAAGATGATTAGGGGTTTAGATAGGGTTGACAGTGAGAACTTTTTTCCGCGTATGGAGTCAGCTGTTACTAGGGGACACAGCTTTAAATTAAGGGGTGGTAGTTATAGGACAGATGTTAGGGGTAGATTTTTTTACTCAGCGAGTCGTGAGTTCATGGAATGCCCTGCCAGTAGCAGTGGTGGACTCTCCCTCTTTATGGTCATTTAAATGAGCATTGGACAAGCATATGGAGGTTATTGGGCTAGTGTAGGTTAGGTAGGCTTCGGTGGGTGCAACATTGAGGGCCGAAGGGCCTGTACTGCGCTGTATTTTTCTATGTTTCTGTGTTTCTATGTTTCCCTCGTCAGGTCCACACCCCCCACCAACCCAACCTCCACTCCCGGCACCTTCCCCTGCAACCGCAAGAAATGCAAAACCTGCGACCACACCTCCCCCTTACTTCCCTCCAAGGCCCAAGGGACACTTCCATATCCGCCACAAATTCACCTGCACCTCCACACACATCATCTATTGCATCCGCTGCACCCGATGTGGCCTCCTCTATATTGGGGAGACAGGCCGCCTACTTGCGGAACATTTCAGAGAACACATCTGGGACACCCGGACCAACCAACCCAACCACCCCGTGGCTCAACACTTCAACTCCCCCTCCCACTCCACCAAGGACATGCAGGTCCTTGGACTCCTCCATCGCCAGACCATGGCAACATGACGCCTGGAGGAAGAGCGCCTCATCTTCCGCCTGGGAACCCTCCAACCACAAGGGATGAACTCAGATTTCTCCAGTTTCCTCATTTCCCCTCCCCCCACCTTGTCTCAGTCAAATCCCTCGAACTCAGCACCGCCTTCCTAACCTGCAATCTTCTTCCTGACCTCTCCGCCCCCACCCCATTCCGGTCTATCACCCTCACCTTGACCTCCTTCCACCTATCGCATTCCCAATGCCCCTTCCCCAAATCCCTCCTCCCTACCTTTTATCTTAGCCTGCTGGACATACTTTCCTCATTCTTGAAGAAGGGCTGATGCCCGAAACGTCGATTCTCCTGTTCCTTGGATGCTGCCTGACCTGCTGGGCTTTTCCAGCAACACATTTTCAGCTCTGATCTCCAGCATCTGCAGTGGTCACTTTCTCCATCAACTACTACCCTCTGTCTTCTTCCAGCCAGCCAATTCCTAATCCAAACCTCCAACTCACCCTCAATGCCATACCTCCGTACTTTTTGCAGTAGCCTACCATGGGGAACCTTATCAAACGCCTTAGTAAAATCCATATACATCACATCTACCGCTTTACCCTCGTCCACCTCCTTAGTCACCTTCTCGAAGAATTCAATAATGTTTGTGAGGCACGACCTGGGCCTTCACAAAACCATGCTGACTATCCTTGATCATATTATTCCTATCCAGATGTTCATAAATCCTATCCCTTACAATTCTCTCTAAGACTTTGCCCACAACAGAAGTGAGACTCACCAGCCTATAGTTACTAGGGTTATCCTTACTCCCCTTCTTGAAGAAGGGAACCACATTTGCTATCCTCCAGTCTTCTGGCACTATTCCTGTAGAAGAGGACATAAAAATCAAGGCCAATGGCTCTGCAATCTCCTCCCTTGCTTCCCAGAGAATCCTAGGATAAATGCCATCAGGCCCAGGGGACTTATCTATTTTCACCCTTTCCAGAATTTCCAACACCTCTTCCCTACATACCTCAAAGCCATCCATTCTAATTAATTGTGACTCAATATTCACATCGGCAACAATGTCCTGTTCCTGAGTGAATACTGATGAAAAGTATTCATTCAGTGTCTCCCCAATCTCTTCAGCCTCCACACGCAACTTCCCATTACTATCCTTGACTGGACCTATTCCTACCCTAGTCATTCTTTTATTCCTGACATACCTACAGAAAGCCTTTGGGTTTTTCCTAATCCTACCAACTAAGGACTTTTCATGTCCCCTCCTTGCTGCTCTTAGCTCTCTCTTCAGATCCTTCCTGGCTACCTTATAACTCTCAATCGCCCCAATTGAACCTTTACGCCTCATCTTTACATAGGCCGCCCTCTTCCCTTTAACAAGGGATTCCAATTCCTTATTAAACCATGACTCCCTCACACGACCCTTTTCTCCCTGTCTGACTGGTACATACTTATCAAGGACACTCAATAGTTGCTCCTTGAACAAGCTCCACATATCAATTGCGTCCTTGCCTTGAAGCCTACTTTTCCAAGCCACACATCCTAAGTCATGCCACACCGCATCATAATTTCCCTGCCCCCAGCTATAACTCTTGCCCTGCAGTGCACACTTATCCCTCTCCATCACTAGAGTAAAAGTCACCGAATTGTGGTCACTGTCCCCACAGTGCTCACCTACCTCCAATTCTAACACCTGGCCTGGTTCATTACCCAGAACCAAATCCAGTATGGCCTCACCTCTTGTTGGCCTGTCTACATATTGTGTCAGGAAACCCTCCTGCACACATTGAATGACCCATCGAATGAACTCGATCTATAGCTTTTCCAGTCAATATCTGGAAAGTTAAAGTCCCCCATAACAACCATCCTATTACTTTCACTCTTGAAGGTAGACAGGATAGTGAAGAAGGCGTTTGGTGTGCTTTCCTTTATTGGTCAGATTATTGAGTACAGGAGTTGGGAGGTCATGTTGCAGCTGTGCCAGACATTGGTGAGGCCACGTTTGGAATATTATGTACAAAACTGGTCTCCCTCCTAAGAGAAGGATGTTGTGAAACTTGAAATGGTTCATATCAGATTTATAAGGATGTTGCCAGGTTTGGAGGATTTGAGCAATAGGGAGAGGCTGAACAGGCTGAGGCTGTTTTCCCTGGAGCATGGAGGCTGAGGGGTGACCTTATAGAGGTTTATAAAGTCACAAGGGGCATCGATATGGTGAATAGATAAGATTTTTTCCCCAGGGTAGGGGAGTCCAAAACTAGAGGGCATAGGTTTAAGGTGAGAGGGGAAACATTAAAAAATTTCTCAGGCAAATTTTTCTTGCAGATGGTGGTGCGTGTATGGAATGAGTTGCCTGAGGAAGTGGTAGAGGCTGGTATAATTTCAACATTTAAAAGGCATTTGAGTGGATATATGAATCGGAAGTTTAGAGGGATATAGGTCAAATGTTGGCAAATGGGACTAGATTAATTTAGAATCTCTGGTTGGGATGGATGAGTTGACCAAAGGGCTCTGTTTCCATGCTGGACATCTCTATGACTCCATAATAAAGACTTGGTGTTAGACATTTAAGAGACATATTGGGATATTGGGATACTCAGAATAAATAATGAGGACCCACCATTTGCTGTTAACTAATGAAGTTAGGGAAAGGATCAAAATTAAGTGAGAAGCTTAAAGTTGCACAGAGATGACGTGCAGCTCCACCTGTCAATTCCCTTTAGACAGCATTATCAGGATCGCACCCCCACCCCCACCCCTCCCCTCCCTCCCCTCCCTCCCCTCCCCTCCCTCCCCTCCCTCCCCTCCCCTCCTCTCCCCCACCCCTCCCCTCCACACCTGACCCCCACCCCACCTCTCCCCCACTACCTCCCCCACCACTCCCCCACTCCTCCCCCTCCCCCACTACCCCTCCCCCACATCTTTGGAGTGTGGGAGGAATCCGGAGCACCTGAAGGAAACCCATGCAGACAAGGGGAGAATGTGCAAACTCCACACAGTCGCGCAAGGCTGGAATCAAACCCAGGTCCCCGCCGCTGTGAGGCAGCAGTGCTAACCACTGAGCCACCTGGTGAATCTCTGCTGTACCTCCTACAGTACAATGACATCCCTCCTTTATTTCCATATTGATACTCTGTGCCTATCATGCTTGGCTCAGAGCATTCTAAGCCAATAAAGACTAGCCTGGCCTCCCCACTATGGATTAGACTGGAGAGCGAGCACACAGGTACCTTGCCCTTGAATCTGAGCTGGATCTCCCAAATTCCCCACCATCTCCCCCAGACTCAATGTTCTGGCTGAGGGCCAGGACACAGTGGAGGCCTTGAGCCCTGAGCTTGGGGATTGGGTTTTGCTGCCTCAGGGAAAGGTCTGCCTATGGTAAAACTCAACACCCCTCTAGTTGCACATCTTCAACTTCCCTAATGCACCTCCTCCACTCCCTCTCCCCCATCTTTGATCTATTCCTTAGCCTACAATTACCAGTTCACTTCAACTTGCTCCGTTTTCATGTCCTCATAGTGCCCTTATTTAGGTTTCAAATGCTCATCTTTAAACTAATCGTCTCCCTTTTAAACAGCATATAAGATTCAATCATACTGTATCTATCGTCTTAACACTGAGGTTACTAAATAATCCTGTCACATTATACAATCCAAAGTCTATTGTAAACTGCTGTCTGGTCAGTTCCAGAAAGTTCTGCTCTAAGAAACTATCTCAGAAACATTCTGTGAACTCTTCACCCTGTCAATCTGATTGTCCCTTTTTATACTTGTGCTTAGAATCCCTACAGTGTGGAAACAGGCCATTTGGCTGAACAAGATCACACCAACCCTCCGAACAGTATCCCACCCAGACCCATTTCCCTACCCTATTATACTACATTTAACCCTCACCGATGCACCCAGCCTACACATCCCCGAACACTATGGGCAACTTAGCATGGCCAATCCACGAAACCAGAGCATCCAGAGGAAACCCACACAGACATGGGGAGAATGTGCAAACTCCACACAGTCATAGAGTCATAGAGATGTACAGCATGGAAACAGACCCTTCGGTCCAACCCGTCCATGCCGCCCAGATATTCCAACCCAATCTAGTCCCACCTGCCAGCGCCCGGCCCAATTCCCTCCAAACCCTTCCAATTCATATACCCATCCAAATGCTTCTTAAATGTTGCAAATGTCGCCCGAGGCCGGAATCGAACCCGGGTCCCTGGTGCTATGAGGCAGCAGTGCTAACCAATGAGCCACCGTGTCACCCTAAGCCACTCAGCCCATCGAGTCCACAGTGACCTTCCGAAGAGCAACCCACTCTATCCCTGTAACCCTGCATTTCCCATGGCTAACCCACCTAGCCTGCACATCCTTGGGCACTATGGGGCAATTTCCCATGTCCAATTCACCCTAACCTGTACATCTTTGGACTGTGGGAGGAAACTGGAGCACCTGGAGGAAACCCATGCAGACACAGGGGAGAATGTGCAACCTCCACACAGACAGTGGCCTGAGGCTGGAATCGAACCAGGGATCCTGGTGCTGTGAGGCAGCAGTGCTAACCACTGAGTACCATGGAGATGACTAAAACCCAACTCTGGTGGGACTCAAACTCACAACCTTTGAATACCAACTTCAATATGATGTTGAAGTCCAATGACTATTACCCGTAGTCTTATTGCTGTCCCTTTATCACTAATATTTATTTGTTTGTTTTGGCAAGGTTGTGGACATGTGTAGAGGATCAGATCCCTCCCACAAGTGACTTCTTTCTTCTCCTATTCCTCATCACCACCCAAAACTATTCCACATCCTGATGTCCTGAACCAAACTATTGTACAAATGCCATTGTTGATGAACAGTATTGTACTCTACCTTTACCGAGCTTCTGCATTTCCTCAAAGGTTCAGGACCAGACTTTGACCAATTGGTAGTGTCTGTCGAATCATATTTATTTACTTCACTATGAGCTATCAATATTCGGTCTTTGTTATGAATGTCAGGTATATTTCGATACAGAGCCTTTAGTTTTGTTTTTGTTACTTCAGTAAAATTGAGTTATGAAGTTTGGTGTATTTGTAATTGGTTATCTCTCTGTCCCTTAATGCTATTCTCTGACCCTCATTTTCCCATTTTGTTTTTCATATTTCGAATTTTGTTCCGACCGTTTGAAATACCACATCGAATCTCTTGGTCCCAATATTTTTCTTATTATTCATTCACGGGATGAGAACATCACTGTTTAGGCCAGCATTTATTGCCCACCCCTAATTTCCCAGAGGGAAATTGAGAGTTAACCACATTGCTGTGGATCAGGAGTCACATGTAGGCCATACTGAGTAAAGATGGCAGATTTCCTTCCCAAAATGATGTTAGTGAACCAGATAGTTTTTCCAACAATGGATAATGGGTTCATACTTGTCATTAGAGTATTAACCCCAGATTTCTTAACAATTTTATTTCTTAATGTATAATAGAGAATAATTAACTAACCACGGTTTCTGAGATGTCTTTAATGTAGGTGAGAGTGGCTGGGGTTTCTGGCCTCCACCTCCTTCTGGCTTTGAAAGGATTAAGCTGATAGGGGTGTTGTTTTATCGGAGCAGTATTCCCTATGTCTACTTCATGTCCAATAGCATTAGCCCTCCCATCTGATTCTTACATATGTCCTTATACTGCAGTAACAAATCTTTCTATGCTCCTGAGACAGATTGTTTACTAACTTATCCCACTCCTCAAGGACTTCTTCATTTTTAATCTATTTTGAGGCACCTCAAAATCCACATCATCTGGATTTGATTCCTCACTCTGCAGGGCAGTAACTAACACCTGTTTCTCCAGTTCTTTCTCTCTAGTATAATATGGTTTCAACATGTTCACATGACATACCCGATACCTTTTTTCCTACCTGGCATTTTTACTAGATATTTCACCTGACTCAACTTTTTCTCAATTTGATAGGGACCACTAAACCTGGCTTTATCACTGATAACAGTACTAACATGTTATCCCCTGGAAAAATGTCCGAGTCTCAGAGCTTTTATTTGCCACCTGCTTCATTCGACACTGTGCCTTCTTTACGTGCTGTTTAGATAACTCACCTACTCAATTTAGTCTCTGCCTCATCTCTGATACATAATCCAAGTGTGAGATCTCCGACTTTGGTCTTTCAATTTTTCTTTAATTAATTTCAAAGGGCCTCTCACTTTATGACCCAATATTAACTCAACGGGAGTGAACTGGGTAGAGTCATTTGGGGCGTCTCTAATGGCAAATAATCATTTGGATAATCCTGACAGGATGCTCTTAACGTGGTCTTCAAGGTCTGGTGCCCCCTTTCTAAAGCTCGCTAGGATTCAGGATGATATGCACTGGATTTAAAGTGCTGTAGACCTAAGCCAGCCATAATCCCCTTAAACAGTCTGGCAGTAAAACGAGACCCTTGATCCGATTGAATCTCTCTCTGGGTAGCCCATACAGTGTGAAGAAAGCTACTAACTTCTCTACCACCCTTTTTGCCTTGATACTCCGTAATGGAATTTCCTCTGGAAATCTGGTAGACACATCCATTATGGTTAATAAGTACTGGTTCCCACTTTTAGTTCTGGGGAGGGGACCTACACAATTAATTATAACCCAGGTGAAAGGTTCTTCGAATGTGGGGATTGGCAACAAAGGGCTGGTTTTGTTACCACCTGTGGCTTTCCTACCCTTTGATAAGTATGACACGTACGGCAAAAATTAACCACATCCTTGTGCATTCCAGGCCAATAGAAATGCTTTTGTATCTTAGCCTGAGGCTTTCATACCCCTCAGTGACATTGTACAGGTGGTTTATGTGCTACAGTATGCTACAATCTGGTGCACTTTGGCCCATTTGTCCTCTGCACTCACCTGTCGTAGTCTCCATTTCTGTCTGAGGATTCTATCTTTCCGATAATAACCTTCAGGAATATTCTCTGCCTCCTTTTCAGAGTATGCATCCACATATATATCTTTTATCGTCTTGTCTTGCTGTTGCAAGTCTCCGAGCCTTTCATGACTAAACACTTCTGTCTGGGCCTCTGCCTGTGCAGGTTTTTCCTGCATCATTACGTCAAACAATGTATCCGCTAACTGAGCTTCGTGCTGTGACTTATGATAGTGGGATCTGGTTATAACACAGTCTGGGAAAATACCAGGATACTTCTGTTTTCACTCCTCAGTTTCTTGGTCTTCCTTGGGCTTCTCCACAGCAAGGGGTGCCACTCACATCTTAGATCCTGCCAAATCATTCCCAAGGACAAATTGAATTCTTGGAACTGACACTCTGTCAATCGCTCCCACTGTAACGTCCCCAGTCTTAAGTTGGCACTCCAACCTGGTCTTACATAGGGGTACATTAAATTTCTATCCATCTATCCCACAAATTACCACACTCTCGGGTAACAGATCCGAAAGAGTGCATATTCACTTATCTCTCACTATTAACAACTGGTTACATCCTGTATCTCTCAAAACTAAAACTTCTTGTCCTTCTCCCCCTGTTCTTTCTGAGTAAACTTTACCCCCAGAGGTGAGCTCTTTGTAGTGATCAGGCACTAATTCCATACCCAGCCCCTGCCCAGGCTGTGCACTCTCCTGCAGGTCCTCAGCTCTTCTTGGAGTTTCCTTTACTACCTTCACTAATGTCACTGGTTTAGCTTCTTTTCCCACAGTGCCTTTCTTTAATGATCAGCACTGTGACTTTACGTGTCTCACTTTACCACAGTGGAAACACCTGAGACCTTTTTATCTCCTGTCCACCCTCTTGGGCTTCTTTTTTATCCTGTGGTAAATTCTTAACAGTGATCTCTACTCTTAGTTTAGATTCGATTATTTAAGTGTGGCCTTTGGCCCAACAAGTCCACACCGATCCGCCGAAGCGCACCCACCCAGACCCATTCCCCTACACTTACCCCTTCACCTAACACTACAGACAATTTACCATGGCCAATTCACCTGACCTGCACATCTTTGGATTGTGGGAGGAAACCGGAGCACCCGGAGGAAACCCACGCAGACACGGGGAGAATGTGCAAACTCCACACAGTCAGTTGCCTGAGGCGGGAAGGCTTGTCTTATGCACCAACTTGTATTCATCTGCTAATTCTGCTGGCCTTCTCACCTCCTGAGCTTTCTGTTCCTCCACAGGAATTCTTACCATCTCTGGAAGTGAGTTTTTAAAAACCTTCAGCAGAATGATCTCTCTTAGAGCCTTAAATGTTCTATCTATTTTCAAAGCACTCACCCATCGATCAAAATGACTATGTTTAATTCTTTCGAACTCAACATAAGTGTGACCTGGTTCCTTCTTTGTGTTTCTGAACTGCTGCCTATATCTTCTGGTATCAACTCATAAGGACTTAAAATAGCCTGTTTAACCTCTTTATAATCTCTTGACCCCTCATCTGGCATCGCAGCAAATACCTCACTTGCTCTGCCTACCAGTTTAGTCTGAACTAGCATTACCCATTATTCCTTGGACCACTCCATCTGCCTAACAAATTTTTCAAATGAAATAAAGAAGGCTTCAACATCTTTTTCATCAAAATATGGCAGAGTTTTGACATATTTGTATACATCGTTACCTTCTCTTTTAATCTCCATCCTGTTAACTTGACTTTGCTAAATCGGAACTTCTCAAGTTCAAATTCACTCTCTCTTTCTCCTTTCTCTCTTTGCTCAGCCAAGAACCTTCTCTCTCTCTCTTTTTCCTCTCTCTTTGTTTATCTCCTAACTCCATTTTCCTCAGTTCTAATTTAAGTTTTTCTACCTCTACTGCACTTGTCTGTTTCTCTGACACATTTATGTGTTTGAGTAATTCCCTTACAATTTCAGCTTTACTTTTGACCTTGGTTAAAGCGAGATCTAACTTCTTTGCTAATTCTAAAAGTATGGCCGTTTTCATTGGCAGTTCTCCTCTCAACTGTTTAATTTTCCCCAGACTTGTACCCCAAAAGCATTGGTTGTGTCGTTGACTTTTAAGATTGTCAATATACTAAATTAAAATTGGATTGGAGTTTGATATTTTTTGGTGTATAATTTAAATTGATTGGCCGAATTCAAATTTGTGTTTTTTGTCTCACAACAACTTAGTGAGTGCTGTTTGTTCTTAATCAAATGTTACTTTGTAATACTTTGTAAATTCTCCAGCTCTCAGTGTATTTGCAAAGTCCTTCACTCTCTTAAAGGTACACCCACATCTTCATAACATACCTGCTAACTCTTCAATATTGCTGAAAAGAGAGATGTGGTTGAAGCTTTTCATCTTGCACTAATCAGGACAAACATATGACTGTTTGAAAACCATCATAGCAATTCACATTGCAGGAGGAAAGAAGAAAGAACTGGTCAACTCTAATTTGATGAGGCACTGCCATCGAGAAGGCAACAGGAAACTAGAGGCTGCCCAGCTCCTGGGTAACTTAAAAAAGATGCACAAGTTTGAACACATTCCTGTTGTTTGCACAAAATGGGTCCCCGCATATGAATGTGTATGTCAATGGTAGGAAGCATAATAAATCATGTTCTGAACATTGGGTTACTTTAAATCAGTTATTGTGCTGCCCATTTGTGGGATCACCAAACAGTTGACATTGTGTTTTGTGACTGGTTGGATTGATTTTTATGGGACACAGATGTCACTGGCTGGCCAACAGTTATTGCCGTCCCCAGTTGCCCCTAGGGAAGGTGATGGTGAGTTGACTGCTTCACAACCACAATAGTTCATGTGTTAGAAGTATTCCAGGATTCTAACACAGTGACAGTGAAGGAATGGTGAAGGATATATTTCCAGGTCAGGATGGTGAGTGACTTATGGTGTTCCCATGTATCTGCTTCTTGAGATAGAAGTGGTCACGTGTTTGGAAGGTGCTCTCTAAGGATCTACGGTGAGTTTCTGCAGTGCATCTTGTAGATAGTATACACTGCTGCTCCGAAGTGTCAGTGGTGGAGGGAGTGGATGTTTGTGAATGTGGTACCTTTGACAAATGGTTTGATTTGATCAACCAATCTCTGGGATGGTCTGACCGGTGTAGCTGGCATGACATCAATCCTGAAAATCATATACAACATTGCTCAAATGTGGGGGAGACACAATGGTGTTTTGGACTGATGGTAGTTTCCCACTCGCAGTGTCTGTGTGTAGCAACTGGGGTAAGTGTCACTGTTAATTAATGGTACCTCTTTCCTTACCAATCTCCATGTTACCTGACAGCAGTTAGCCCTCCAGCCTCTTTTTTTAGCGTAGAAACACCCAGATTAGGGGCAAGTGTCAGCTAATCAGCCTTCTGAGCCTGTTCCATCATTCAACAAAGATGTGATTGCTCCACATTCTCATCAATCTCGAAAACCTTTCACATGCAGATTTGAAGCTTTCCCTCAATTCTCAAATTTACTGATTCCCTCCTGGATTTCAATTCTTCTTCCGACTGATCCTTCACGCTCTGTTTTACCCCCACCTTGGCCAGGACCTCAGTCATTAGTTGTGTGAGGAACGCTGTCTGATAGCGAGGCGCACTGAGAATAGGAGAATTCGGAGAATAATGAATTCCAAGTCATGGTCCTCTGTTTTCGCTTCTGTTCCAGGGACACCGTTGACAAATCTGACACATCAAGACATTGAGAAACGGATCAACCACATGTCCAACTCCATTGAATCTGTCACAATTGGAATTTGCAATGGTTTTGAGGAACAGCTGTTTATCCAGAACAGTGAATTCATGAACACAATTCTGTTCATGGCCCAGATCCCTGGTCACCCTGGTCACATAGACATCAGCCGCAATGAGAGAGTGGTAGCCCTGGTGACTGATATTCTGGACATTCTCCAGGATCTGAAGACCTCAATGACAACTAACCCTGAGATTGAAGATAGAGAAGGGAAGTGGCTCAGTGCAGAGCCCATTAGGAGGTTCCTCCTAAGGGAAAGATCTCATTTCAAGCATTTGGTTGACCAGGTCCTATGTGATCTCAACAATGTGATGCATGTTCTGGAAGGATCCAGACTCTCCAACCTTGAGTCAGATGACATGATTGAATCACTGAGGTCTGGCCACCTTCCTGGTGTCTGGGAGTCACTGAGCCGAGTGAGAGCACCAATCCTGCAGTGGGTACAGCTCCTGAGGACCAGGCTGGAACTGCTGAACAATTACTTGGCTGGTCCAGAGGCTCCTGTCTCCTACAACCTGACAGCATTTCAGCATCCACGGCTGTTACTCAGCGCTCTGCTGCAGCAGAAAGCTCAGTCCGAGCACCTCGACCTGAACGGATACAGCATACAAAGTCAGGTATGTCATTGCAGCAATGTCAGACTGGGCTTGGGCAAGTCTTGGGACTTAACATTGCAGAGCAGAGACCAGAACGTATCCAGCTCCCTTACCGACCCCAACCTCTGATCCTCTCCAATTTCAGTGTCTACAACAAAGCTAAACCAATAGGCCAGTTACTTCCTGGTTCAGACCCATTCTCTCTGAGGAATACTGGCTCCTTCTCAGACTTCAATCCAATCCCTCAGCTTCAGAAAACTGGTATGTTCATGAAGAAGGGCTCCCAGAGCAAAACCCCTGGTTGGGTGAATCTCTGGGAGTTTTGGAGAGAGAGAGAGAGGAGCACAATTAAATTAAAACAGTTTATTGATCCAGGATTCCATTCCCTTCAATGTGCTTTCATTCCGAGCATTTTCAAAATGAAACCAAGTGGTTCCCTGCTCCTCTCACTAACTTCCTTGTGCAGGAAGTTATTCTCCAAAGAACCAGGTGAGGAGATGAGGATTTATTTCCCTTAACGAGCTGCTGTGATCTGGAACATGCTGCCTTAAGGGGTGGTGGGAACAGACTCAACAGGAACCTTTCAAAAGGGAACTGGAGAAATACTTAAAGGGGAATTATTTTGCAGGACCATGGAGGAAGAGCAGAAATGGTGGCACTCAGGAGAGGTGCTGGTGTAGTGGTCATGCCACTGAAATAGTAACCCAGAGCTTTTGGAGGCATGGGTTCAAATCCCACCAAGGCTTACAGTGACATTTGAAGTCAA
Organism: Chiloscyllium punctatum; assembly: GCF_047496795.1. Lineage (NCBI taxonomy): Eukaryota > Metazoa > Chordata > Chondrichthyes > Orectolobiformes > Hemiscylliidae > Chiloscyllium > Chiloscyllium punctatum. Next base: position 1,249,323 of record NC_092747.1, read on the forward strand.
TTATAAAAAGAATTGACCTTACAGAGTCAGACAGTAGAGAAGAGGCCCTTCAGCCCATTTAGTCTACACCAGGCCCATTGCCTTAAATGTTACGAGATTTCAAGTGCACACCAAGTACTTATTGGAGGTTGTGAGGTTTCATGCCTCTCCTCCCCTCCTCCCAGGCGGTGCCTTCCAGACTCCCACAATGGTGACCATGTGACTCCAGAGCCCATGAAGTGGGAATTAAAGATGGGTGATAAATGCTTGTCTTGTCAGTGACACCAACATCACAAACTGGACCAGAGCATACACCCGGAATGTGACTGGATCACACACCCGGAATGTGACCGGATCACACACCCGGAATGTGACCGGATCACACACCCGGAATGTGACTGGATCACACACCCGGAATGTGACTGGATCACACACCCGGAATGTGACCGTGTTAGTTGATTGCCCTCAGTTACCTGCTGCTGACTGGTCAGTATCTCCTCATGTTTCTCTCCTGCTCCTGCCTGGAATCGTTTGGAGGTGAAGGGTTGAACTGGGCTCTCTCTGCAAACAGTTGATAGTATCACTCTGAGTGAAGCCAGTCTGTCCATGAGATGCTGATCAGTGTCAAGACATTTGTTTAATATGTTTCAGGTCTTGGGTAGTTCCCTCCCTCCCACCACCCCCCCTGTGGATGGTATCTACATAACCGGCCTCAGGATACATAACGCACTCTGGGACACGACACACAGCCTCCTGCAGGATACTCTCTCCATCAAACCCTGCAACATTCCAGCAGTGTGGCTGAGGGCAGAACATAATGAGGCAATCAGCACCCAGCACCTTTACCCATTCTACAAGTGCCCAGTCTACCAGGGAGCAGAGAACATTATGGTGGACCTGCAAGACAGCAATGTGATCACCCACTTACCCCTCGAGTCAAGGATGGACCCTTTGGTCTGCACACAACGACGAGTTCACATTGTGAGCGTCATCTGAAGCTAATGTTCAAGATCAACATTGCCCTGAGCTAAATGAAAAATAAACAGAATAATAAATTTAATTGCTGTAAAATCAAACTGCTGGAAATTATCTTAATCCAGTGACATGCAAAACTACCAGTTTCCTGGGAGCCCACAAAAATGGAATCTTAGCCTCATGGCAATAAGACTGTTTTCTGCTTCGCCATTCAGTGGGATCATGGCTGATCTGATAATCCTCGACTCCACTTTCCTGCCTTTTCCCCGGAACCCTTGATCCCCTCACTGATTACAAACCTGTCCATCTTAGCCTTGACTCAATGACCCAGCCTTCACAGCCCTCTGTGATAAAGAATTTCACAGATTCACTCCCCTCTGGGAGAAGAAATTTTCCCTCATCTCTATCATAAATAAGCTCTTCCTTATTCTGAGATGATTCCCCCCAGTCCAAGACTCTCTCACATCAGAAAACAACCTTTCAGCATCTACTCTGTCACGATCCCTAAGAATCTGCAATGTTTCAATAAAGTCACCTTTAATTTTTCTAAACTCAAATAAATACAGGACCAACCTACTGAACCCCTCATAAGGACAGCCCCTCCATAACCGGCATCAGCTGAATGTACCTTCTCTGAATGGCCTATAAAATCAACAGCAGAAAAGTGTCTATCTTTCCTTAGAAAAGGGAACCACTGTATTCCAGCTGTTATCAGACTACTGCCTTGTATAGTTTTAGCAAAATTTCCCTGCTTTGATACTCCATTCCCTTTGAAACAGTGGCCTTCCTGATTACCTGCTGAATTTCGATGACATCATTTTGTGATTCATGGATGAGGATTCTCAAATCCCTCAGTGCTTTCTCCATTTAAATAATATTTGCTCCTGTACTCCTCCTGCCAAAGTACTTCACATTTCCCACATTATATTCCAACTGACAAGTTTATGCCCATTCAGTTAACATGCCCACATCCCTCCATAAACTCTGTGTGTCATTTTCACTACCTGCTTTTCCAATCACTTTGTGTCATCTGCAAACTTGCTGATAATATTCACTTTCCTCATTCAAGTCATTAATCTATGTTGCAAATAATTGTGACCCCAGCACTGATCCCTGTGGCACTCCACTGCACCTCTTGGCTTCAAACAGGTCAAGAAATCTTTTAACATCCATCAAAACAGGACAATAGAGGCTCACTTTATGTCCATAGGAGAGATTGTGCTTCTGACAGTATGGTGTTCCCTCAGCACTGATCCTCTGACAATGCTGCACTCCCTCAGCTTGGACCCTCCGACAGAGCGGCACTTCGTCAGCACACTGACCCTTCAACATTGCGTGTTCCCTCAGCACCGACCCTCCGACAGTCCCCACTCTCTCAGTACTGACCGTCTAACAGTGCCCACTTCCTCAGCACTGACCCTCGACAGTGCCCAGTCTCTCAGTACTGACCCTCCGACAGTGCAGCACTCCCTTAGCACTGACCCTCAGACAGCATGGCACGCCCTTAGCACTGACCCTCTGACAGTGTGGCACTCTCTCAGTACTGACCCTCTGACAGTGCAGCACTCCCTCAGCACTGATCCTCCAACAGTGCGGCACTCCCTCAGCACTGATCCTCTGACAGTGCGGCAGTTCCTCAGCGCTGACCCTCCGACAGTGCAGCATCCCCTCAGCACTGACCCTCTGACACTGCGGCATTCCCTCAGTGCTGACCTTCCAACAATTTGCTAAATCATCTTTTTCTTACAACACCCTTGCCTCAATTGCACAACACTTTGTTGGTGGCATGATGGCACAGTAGTTAGCACTGCTGCCTCACAGCGCCAGAGACCTGGGTTCAATTCTCACAACTGTCTGTGTGGAGTTTGCACATTCTCCCAGGGTCTGTGTGGGTTTACTCCAGGTGCTCTGATTTTCTCCCACTGTCCAAAAATGTGCAGATTAGATGAATTGGCCATAGAAAATTGCCCGTAGTGTTAGGTGAAGGGGTAAATGTAGGGGAATGGGTCTCGGTGGATTGCTCTTTGGAGAGTCGGTGTGGACTTGTTGGGCTGAAGGGCCTGTTTCACACTGTAAGTAATCTAATCATCTAATCTTAACTCTATGCCTCTGGATATAGGTTTGCTTGCCAAGTTGGAAGGTTTGTTTTCAGACATTTTGTCACCATACTAGGTAACGTCTTCAGTGAGCCTCCAGACAAAGCTCTGGTGGTGTAGCCCACTTTCTATTTATATGTTGGGGTTTCCTTGGTTGGTGATGTCATTTCTTGTGGTTACATCATTTCCTATGGTGATACCATTTCCTGTTCTTTTTCTCAGGGTTGGTATATAGGATCCAAGTCAATGTGTTTGTTGATAGAGTTCCAGCTGGAATGCCATGCTTCTAGGAATTCTCGTGTATGTCTCTGTTTGGCTTGTCCTGAGATGGACCTGTTGTCCCAGTCAAAGTGGTGCCCTTCCTCATCTGTATGTAAGGATAGCTGGATGAGGAAGTACACCACTTCGACTTGGACATCACCATAGGAAATGATGTTACCACAGGAAATTACATCACCAGCCAAATGAAACCTATATCCAGCATTCACATCTTACCTATAGTGTGGCACTCACAACTGATATATAATACTACAGCTCAGGTCTAACAAGTGCCTTGTAGAAGTTCAACATCACCTTCTTGTTCAATAACAAAGGGCCATAATTTTAAAGTGAAAGGCAGAAAGTTTAGATGTATTTCAGGAAATACTTTTTCCATCTAGAGGATGGTGGGAATCTGGAATGCACAGCCTGGAAGGGTTGTTGAGGCGGGAAACTTCACAACCTTAAAAAATTACTTGGATGAACACTTGAAATGTCACAACAGTCAAGGCTATGGGACATAGAGTCAGAGAGATGTACAGCATGGAAACAGACCCTTCAGTCCAACTCATCCATGTTGACCAGATATCATAGAACATAGAAAGGTACAGCACAGAACAGGGTCTAGATTAGAGTGTTGCTGGAAAAGCACAGCAGGTCAGGCAGCATCCGAGGAGCAGGAAAATCGACGTTTCGGGCAAAGGCCCTTCGTCAGGAATAAAGGCAGAGTGCCTGCAGAGTGGAGAGATAAATGAGAGGGAGGTGGGGATGGGGAGAAAGTAGCATAGAGTACAATAGATGAATGGTAGTGGGGATGGAGGTGATGGGTCAGAGAGGAGGGTGGAGTGGATAGGTGGGAAGGAAGATAGGCAGGTAGGACAGGTCATGAGGGCGGTGCTGAGCTGGAAGGTTGGAGCTGGGGTGAGGTGGGGAGAGGGGAAATGAGGAAACTGGTGAAATCCACATTGATGCCCTGGGGTTGAAGTGTTCTGAGGCGGAAGATGAGGCGTTCTTCCTCCAGGCGTCTGGTGGTGAGGCAGCGGCGGTGAAGGAGGCCCAGGACCTCCATATCCTCGGCAGAGTGGGAGGGGGAGTTGAAATGTTGGGCCATGGGGCGGTGTGGTTGATTGGTGCGGGTGTCCCAGAGATGTTCCCTAAAGCGCTTTGCTAGGAGGTGTCCAGTCTCCCCAATGTAGAGGAGACCACATCAGGAGCAACGGATACAATAAATGATATTAGTGGATGTGCAGGTAAAACTTTGATGGATATTTTGTGGCCTTGGATGGAGGTGAGGGAGGAGGTGTGGGCACAGGTTTTCACAACTCTCTGCATAAAGAACCTACCTCTGATGTCTCCTTTATACTTTCCTCCTAATATCTTCAAACTATGACTCCTCGTACCAGTCAATCCTGCCCTGGGTAAAAGTCTCTGGCTCTTGACTCTATCTATTCCTCTCATTATCTTGTACACCTCGATCAGGTCTCCTCTCTTCCTCTTTCTCTCCAGAGAGAAATGTCCGAGCTTATTCAACCTTTCTTCATAAGGCACCCCTCCAGTCCAGGCAGCATCCTGGTAAACCTTCTTTGCACCCTCTCCAAAGCTTCTGTATCTTTCCTATAGCAGGGCAACCAGAACTGGACACAATATTCCAAGTGTGGTCTCACCAGGGACTTGTCAAGCTGTAGCAAAACCTCACGGCTCTTAAACCCGATTCCCCTGTTAATGAAAGCCAAAGCACCACATGCTTTCTTAACAACCCTATCCACTTGGGTGGCAATTTTGAAGGATCTATGTACTTGCACACCCAGATCCCTCTGTTCCTCCACACTGCCAAGAATCCTGTCTTTAATTCTATATTCAGCATTTGAGTTCAACCTTCCAAAATGCATCATTTGACATTTATCTAGGTTGAACTCCATCTGCCATTTCTCAGCCCAGCTCTGCATCCTGTCTATGAGGTGCTGCAGCCTGCATTAGCCCTCGATACTATCGATGACCCCTCCAACCTTTGTGTCATCTACAAATATACTAGGTAAAAACAATGACATGCGCCGTCACCTAACCTCTCTACAGTCAGCCCTGCCCCAGCTGAGGGCCACACTCTCTCAGAATTGCAAAGGACCCACTCGGTACTCCATCCTCAGGAGAATTCATACTCTCAACAAACAGTATTTCAATTCCATCTCAAACATCAAAAACTGTAAGTACAACAAACTTTTATCCACCCACCTCCATAACCAGCGCTCCTCAAACATTCCAGAAGATTCCCCTGGCCTCGGAAATGCCATTAGCCATGCGGCTGACGCAGCTACCACCCCCACGCTGAGTGATGATGTCACTTCCACCCACATCATGGCCACTCCCACAGCCACTTCCGGCCCTCATATCGCTGATGCCACATGCTCAGTGACCTCCGCCACCCCTACTGCCATGGTCACCACCACTTCCACCCCCACCAGCGCCACTCACCTGCATTCTGCTGACACGGCCCCCACAGACCCCACTGTCACTATACCCACACCCCAGAACCCCGAGGGCAACATTACCCCTGCTCATGCCTCCACCCCCATTCCCCCCACCATCACACCCACTCCAGGTACTGTCTCCGACCTCACTCCCAGCTCCACACCCACACCAGATCCCAGCTCCCGGCCCTGCCGAGTTTTCACCATCCCTCCAGACCTCCCACTCACTGAGGACGAACGATCAGTCCTCAGCAAAGGACTCACCTTCAACCCCTCCATCCACGCATCAATGAATTTAATACACGCCGTGACATCGAACAATTCTTCCGTCACCTCTGCCTCCGAGCTTACTTTCACAATCAGGACTCCCGCCCACCTTCCGAGGACCCCTTCGCCCACCTCCAACACACTGCATCCACCTGGACACCCCGCGCTGGCCTATTACCTGCCCTCGACCTCTTCATTTCCAACTGCCGCCGGGACATTAACCGCCTCAACCTGTCGTTCCTCCTCCCCCACTCCAACCTCTCACTCTCACAATGCGCAGCCCTCCAATCCCTCTGCTCCAATCCCAACCTCACCATCAAGCCAGCGGATAAAGGGGGCGCAGTGGTAGTCTGGCGCACTGACCTCTACACCGCTGAAGCCAAACGCCAACTCGAGGACACCTCTTCCTACTGCTCCCTCGATCATGACCCCACCCCCCACCACCAAACCATCATCTCCCAGACCATACAGAACCTCATCACCTCAGGAGATCTCCCACCCACAGCTTCCAACCTCATAGTCCGGGAACCCCGCACTGCCCGGTTCTACCTCCTTCCCAAGATCCACAAGCCTGACCACCCTGGCCGACCCATTGTCTCAGCATGCTCCTGCCCCACTGAACTCATCTCTACCTACCTTGACACTGTCCTATCCCCCCTAGTCCAGGAACTCCCCACATATGTTCGAGACACCACCCATGCCCTCCACCTCCTCCAAGACTTCCGTTTCCCCGGCCCCCAACGCCTTATCTTCACCATGGATATCCAATCCCTCTACACCTCCATCCGCCATGACCAGGGCCTCCAAGCCCTCCGTTTTTTCCTCTCCAGATGTCCCCAACAGTACCCTTCCACTGACACTCTCATTCGTTTGGCCGAACTGGTCCTCACCCTTAACAATTTCTCCTTTGAATCCTCCCACTTCCTCCAGACCAAAGGCGTAGCCATGGGCACACGTATGGGCCCCAGCTATGCCTGTCTCTTTGTTGGCTATGTAGAACAGTTGATCTTCCGTAATTACACCGGCATCACTCCCCACCTCTTCCTCTGCTACATTGATGACTGCATTGGCGCCACCTCGTGCTCCCGCGAGGAGGTTGAGCAATTCATCAACTTCACCAACACATTCCACCCTGACCTTAAATTTACCTGGACTATCTCTGACACCTCGCTCCCCTTCCTAGACCTCTCCATCTCCATTAGTGACGACCGACTTGACACTGACATTTTTTACAAACCCACCGACTCCCATAGCTACCTGGATTACACCTCTTCCCACCCTATCTCTTGCAAAAATGCCATCCCGTATTCCCAATTTCTCCGCCTCCGCCGTATCTGCTCCCAGGAGGACCAGTTCCACCATAGGACACACCAGATGGCCTCCTTCTTTAGAGACCGCAATTTCCCTTCCATATGGTTAAAGATGCCCTCCAACGCATCTCGTCCACATCCCGCACCTCCGCCCTCAGACCCCACCCCTCCAACCGTAACAAGGACAGAACGCCCCTGGTGCTCACCTTCCACCCTACAAACCTTCGCATCAACCAAATCATCCGCCGACATTTCCGCCACCTCAAAAAAACCCACCACCAGGGATATATTTCCCTCCCCACCCCTTTCCGCCTTCCGCAAAGACCGTTCCCTCCGTGACTACCTGGTCAGGTCCACACCCCACTATGACCCACCCTCCCATTCTGGCACTTTCCCCTGCCACCGCAGGAACTGTAAAACCTGTGCCCACACCTCCTCCCTCACCTCTATCCAAGGCCCTAAAGGAGCCTTCCACATCCATCAAAGTTTCACCTGCACATCCACCAATATCATTTATTGTATCCGTTGCTCCCGATGTGGTCTCCTCTACATTGGGGAGACTGGGCGCCTCCTAGCAGAGCGCTTTAGGGAACATCTCCGAGACACCCGCACCAATCAACCAAACCGCCCCGTGGCCTAACATTTCAACTCCCCCTCCCACTCTGCCGAGGACATGGAGGTCCTGGGCCTCCTTCACCGCCGCTCCCTCACCACCAGGAGGAAGAACGCCTCATCTTCCGCCTCGGAACACTTCAACCCCAGGGCATCAATGTGGACTTCAATAGCTTCCTCATTTCCCCTTACCCCACCTCATCCTAGTTTCAAACTTCCAGCTCAGTTACTGTCTCCTTGACTTGTCCGACCTGCCTATCTCCTTTTCCATCTATCCACTCCACCCTCTCCTCCTTGACCTATCACCTTCATCTCCTACCCCACTCACCCATTGTACTCTATGCTACTCTCTCCCCACCCCCACCCTCCTCTAGCTTATCTCTCCATGCTTCAGGCTCACTGCCTTTATTCCTGATGAAGGGCTTTTGCCCGAAACGTTGATTTTGCTGCTCGTTGGATGCTGCCTGAACTGCTGTGCTCTTCCAGCACCACTAATCCAGTATACAAATTTACTAACCCACCCCTCAACCTCCTCATCCAAGTCATTTATAAAAACTACAAAGAGCAGAGGCCCAAGAACAGAGCCCTGTGGAACCCCACTCCTGTACTCAATACTGAGCAATAAAGGAAAGCATACCAAATACCTCCTTCACTATCCTATCTACCTGCGACTCCACTTTCAAAGAACTATGAACCTGCACTCCAAGGTGTCTTTGTTCAGCAACATTCCCCAGGGCCTTACCACTAAGTGTATAAGTCCTGCTAAGATTTGCCTTTCCAAAATGCAGCACCTCACATTTATCTAAATTAAACTCCATCTGCCACTCCTAAGCCCATGGGCCCATCTGATCAGGATCCCCACTGTACTCTGAGGTAACCTTCTTCACTGTCCACTACACCTCCAATTTTGGCCTGTGACCAGTGTGTGCTACAAAGATCGGTGCTGGGTCCTCTGTTTTTCATCATTTATCTAAATGATTTGGATGTGAACATAGGAGGTATAGATAGTAAGTTTGCAGGATTGAAAGCAAACCCCCCCACCACCACTCTCTGTCTACCTTCGAGCCAGTTCTGTATCCAATGGCTAGTTCTCCCTGTATTCAATGAGATCTAACTTTGCTAACCAGTCTCCCATGGAGAACCTTGTCAAACGCCTTACAGAAGTCCAGAGACCACGTTTTCCACTCTGCTCTCATGAATCCTCTTTGTTATTTCTTCAAAAAACTCAAATCAAGTTCATGAGACACTATTTCCCAGCAGGAAGTTATGCTGACTATCTCCAATCAGTCCTTGCCTTTCCAAATACATGTACATTATGTCCCTCAGGATTCCCTCCAACAATGTGCCCACCACTGAGGTCAGGCTCACTGGTCTATAGTTCCCTGGCTTGTCCTTACCGCCCTTCTTAAACAGTGGCACCACGTTAGCCAACCTCCAGTCTTCTGGCACCTCACCTGTGACTATCGATTGTCCAAATATCTCAGTATGGGGCCCAGCAACCACTTTCCCCTAACTCCCCACAGAGTTCTAGGGCACACATGATCAGGTTGTGGGGATTTATCCACATTTATGCTTTCTAAGATATCCAGCACCACCTCCTCTCCAGCATGTCACTTCCGCCCCACTGGAAAGCTCTATCGTTGACGTCACTTCCACCGCCAGTGACATCACCAGCCGAGTACCTCTTTCCACGACCACTTCCTCTATAATATGGACATTTTTCAAGATGTCACCATCTATTTCCCCACAGTCTGTATCTTCTATGCCCTTGTCCGCAGTAAATACTGATGCAATATACTCATTTAGTATCTCCCCCATCTCCTGTGGTTCCACACATCGGCTGCCTTGCTGATCTTTGATGGGCTCTATTCTCTCCCTAGTTACCCTTTTGTCCTTAATGTACTTGTAAAAACCCTTTGGAATCTCCTTAATCCTATTTGCCAAAGCTATCTTATGTCTCCTTTTTGCCCTCCTGATTTCCCTCTTAAGTATACTCCTACTGCCTTTATACTCTTTTAAGCATTCACTCAATCAATTCTGTCTATACCTTACATATGCTTCCTTCCTTTTCTTAAACAAAACCTCAATTTCTCTAGTCATCCAACATTCCCTACACCTTATCAGCCTTCCCTTTCACCCTGACAGGAATATACTTTCTCTGGATTCTTGTTATCTCATTTCTGAAGGCTTCCCATTTTCCAGCTGTCCTTTTACCTGCGAACATCTGACCCCAATCAGTTTTTGAAAGTTCTTGCCTAATACTGTCAAAATTGGCCTTTCTCCAATTTAGGACTTCAACTTTTAGACCTGGTCTACCCTTTTCCATCACTATTTTAAATCTAATAGAATTATGGTCGCTGGCCCCAAAGTGCTCCCCCACTGACACCTCAGTCACCTGCCCTGCCTTATTTCCCCAGAGTAGGTCAAGTTTTGCACCTTCTCTAGTAGGTACATCCACAAACTGAATCAGAAAATTGAGTCTTGTACACATTTAAATTCCTCTCCATCTAAACCCTTAACACTATGGCAGTCCCAGTCTATGTTTGGCAAGTTAAAATCCCCTAACATTGCCACCCTGTTATTCTTACAGATAACTGAGATCTCCTTACAAATGTGTTTCTCAATTTTCTGCTGACTATTGGGGATGTCTATAATACAATCCCAATAAGGTGATCATCCCTTTCTTACTTCTCAGTTCCACTCAGGTAGTGCAGAAGTCTCCTGTGGGTATCCTCATTTCAAACAAGTATGTTGCTTTGGAATATGTAGGGGGTGATGGACTCTCAGGGGACTGTAGCACAAACAGCCAAGTTTCTGATAGCGAGATAGGCTCTAATGTAATGAGGGGTATGTCAGGTTCCAAGCGATCGATTGTAATAGGGTACTCCCAAGTCAGAGGCACAGACAGGCATTTCTGTGGCCAGCGGTGAAAATTCAAAATAGTGTGTTGCACTCAGTTCCACCCAAATAACTTCCCTGGATGTATTTCCAGGAATATCCTCCCTAGGACAGTGTAATGCTATCCCTTATCACAAATGCCATTCCCCTCCTCTCTTACCTCCCTTTCTATCCTTCCGATAGCATTTGTATCCTGGAACATTAAGTTGCCAGTCCTGTTCATCCCTGATATCCCAGTCCCATGTTCCTAGCCATGCCCTGAGTTCATCTGCCTTCCCTGTTAGGCCTCTTTCATTGAAATAAATGCAGTTTAATTTATCAGTCCTACCTTGTTCTCTGCTTTGTTCCTGCCTGCCCTGACTGTTTGACTCGCTTCTTTTCCCAACTGTACCAGTCTCAGATTGATCTCTTTCCTCACTATCTCCCTGGGTTCCACCCCACACCTTCCTAGTTTAAATCCTCCTGAGCAGCTCGAGCAAATCTTTCTGTATATTAGTCCCCTTCCAATTTAGGTGCAATCCGTCCTTCTTGTACAGGTCACTTCTATCCCAGAAGAGATCCCAATGATCCAAAACTGTGAACCCTTCTCCCCTGCACCAGCTCCTCAGCCACACATTCATCTGCTCTATCATCCTATTCTTACCCTCACTAGCTCTTCATTTGATAAATATATGGATGATAATGGAATAGTGTAAATTAGATGGGCTTTAGATTGGTTCCACAGGTCGGTGTAACATCAAGGGCCAAAGGGCCTATACTGCGCTGTAATATTCTAGTTTGCAGCATCAGCAGTAATCCAAATATTACTACCCTCGAGGACCTCCTTTTCAAATTCCTAATTTTCTATATTCTTCCTTCAGAATCTCATCCTTTCCCTTCCGATGCCATTAGTTCCAATGTGTACAATGACCTCCTGCTGGCCCCTCTCCCCCTTGAGAACATTCTGCACTTTCTCTCGAGACATCCTTGATCCTGGCACCAGGGAAGCAACACACCATTTTGAATTTTCACCATTGGCCACAGAAATGCCTGTCTGTGCCTCTGACTTGGGAGTACCCTATTACAATCGATCGCTTGGAACCTGACATACCCCTCATTACATTAGAGCCTATCTCGCTATCAGAAACTTGGCTGTTTATGCTACAGTCCCCTGAAAGTCCATCACCCCCTACATATTCCAAAGCAACATACTTGTTTGAAATGAGGATAGTCACATGAGGAGACTTCTGCACTACTTGACTACCCCTCTACCTTTCCTGGAGATAACACATCTACTTGACTGTATCTGCGCTTTTTTCTCCCTTCCTATAACTGCTGTCCATCACACCCCTAGCTCCAATAAATTCCTTATTGCCAATAATTGTTGTTTCAATCCATGCGATCTGATAAGATTCACAACCAAAGACACTTCCTGCAATCATCATCATCAGTAACATAGATACTCTCCATAAACTCCCACATATTCCTCCCTAATAGTCAAAGGGAAATTGAGAAACAAACTGTAAGGTGATCTCAGCTATCTGTAAGAATGAAAGGGTGGTTATGGTAGGGGATTTTAACTTTCCAAACATAGACTGGGACTGCCATAGTGTTAAAGGTTTAGATGGAGAGGAATTTGTTAAGTGCGTATAAGACAATTTTCTGATTCAGTTTGTGGATGTACCTACTAGAGAAGGTGCAAATCTTGGCCTACTCTGGGGAAATAAGGCAGGGCAGGTGACTGAGGTGTCAGTGGGGGAGCGCTTTGGGGCCAGCAACTATAATTCTATTAGATTTAAAATAGTGATGGAAAAGGATAGACCAGATCTAAAAGTTGAAGTCCTAAATTGGAGAAAGGCCAATTTTGACGGTATTAGGCAAGAATTTTCAAAAGCTGAATGGGGACTGATGTTGGCAGGTAAAGGGACGGCTGGAAAATGGGAAGCCTTCAGAAATGAGATAACAAGAATCCAGAGAAAGTATATTCCTGTCAGGGTGAAAGGGAAGGCTGGTAGGTATAGGGAATGCTGGATGACTAAAGAAATTGAGGGTTTGGTTAAAAAGAAGGAAGCATATGTCAGGTATAGACAGGATAGATCGAGTGAATCCTTAGAAGAGTATAAAGGAAGTAGGAGTATACTTAAGAGGGAAATCAGGAGGGCAAAAAGGGGACATGAGATAGCTTTGGCAAATAGAATTAAGGAGAATCCAAAGGGTTTTTGCAAATACATTAAGGACAAAAGGGTAACTAGGGAGAGAACAGGGCCCCTCAAAGATCAGCATGACGGCCTTTGTGCGGAGCCACAGAAAATGGGGGAGATACTAAATGAGTAATTTGCATCAGTATTTACTGTGGAAAAGGATATGGAAGATACAGACTGTAGGGAAATAGATGGTGACATCTTCCAAAATGAGGAAGTGCTGGATGTCTTAAAACAGGTAAAGGTGGATAAATCCCCAGGACCCAATCAGGTGTACCCTAGAACTCTGTGGGAAGCTGGAGAAGTGATTGCTGGGTCTCTTGCTGAGATATTTGTATCATCGATAGTCACAGGTGAAGTGCTGGAAGACTGGAGGTTGGCTAACATGGTACCACTGTTTAAGAAGGGCGGTAAGGACAAGCCAGGGAACTATAGACAAGTGAGCCTGACCTCGGTGGTGGGCAAGTTGTTGCAGGGAATCCTGAGGGACAGGATGTACATATATTTGGAAAGGAAAGGACTGATTAGGGATAGTCAACATGGCTTTGTGCGTGGGAAATTATGTCTCACAAACTTGGTTGATATAAAATAATCAAATTTCCAAAAGCATTTGATACATGGCACACAAAATGTTAATACACAAGATTAGGTTTCAAAGAATTTGTGTTATATTAGCTTAAATGCAGAAATGGTGAATATATAGGAAATAGACAGCGGGGGGGGGAATGCAGCATTAATACTGACAGGCTGCAATTAGTGGTGTGTTGCAGGGATTACTGCTGGGAATTCATCATGGTTTACAAGCTATATTAATGACTGAGAGACCAATGCATCCAAATTTGCTGACAACACAAATCCAGGCAGTATGTAAGCAGCAGCCTCTAAGTTCTCCTCACCAAAGTTTAGAAAGATTAAGTTTGTGGCAATTGATGCTAGATGAAGTATAAGTATGAGATCATTCACTTCGATGTAAGAACTTCCCTTGAAAAAAAAACTGAAATGACATCACCCACTTTAAGAAACCAAGACCTATAAATAGAGAGGCAGGACGTACCAGAGATTCTCACAGATGATGTTACCAAGTATGGTGACGAAACTTCTGAAAACAAACCTTCCAGCTCAGCGAGTTTATATACTTCTCATCAACCTGAGCTACAAATCTTCTCAAAAATTGCTAGTAAATGATACATTAGGTTCCGAGTAATCAATTGTGATAGGGGACTCTCTAGTCAGAGGCACACACAGACGTTTGTGTGGCCGAAGATATCAGAATGGTGTGTTCGCTCCCTGGCCAGGACCAAGGATATCATGGAAAGGGTGCAGATTAATCTAAAAGGGGAGAGGGACTACATTGGAACTAATGATATTAGAAGAGTTTCTGAGGAGAGAATATCGGAAGTTAAGCAGGAATCTAATAAGGTGGTCCTCGAAGGTAGTAATGTCTAGATGACACCTGGTGCCATAAACTAGTGAGGCTCTGAATAGGATGGTAGAGCAAATGAATGTATCGCTGAGGGGCTAGTCCATGGGAGAATAGATTCACATTTTTGGATCACAGGGATTGTACCTGAATTGGAAAGAAACTAATATACTGGCAGGGAGATTTTCTAAAGCTGTGCAGGAGAATTTAAACTGGTAGAGGGTGGAGGGAGGGGGTGTGAGAAGAAGAGACCAGGAAGATGGTGAGAAAAGAGATCAGTCTTGAGACTGGTACAGTTAGGAAAAAAAGCGAGTCAAACAGTCAGGGCAGGTGGGAACAAAGCAGAGAACAAGGTAGGACTGATAAACCACATTTATTTCGATGCAAGAGGCATAACAAGGAAGGCAGATGAACTCAGGACATGGTAGGAACATGGGACTGGGATATTGTTGCAATTACAGAGATGTGGCTCAGGGATGGACAGGACCGGCAGCTTAATACTCCAGGGTATAAATGCTACTGGAAGGATAGAAAGGGGGGCAAGGAAGGAGGCTGTACTTAGGGAGAATATTCCTGGGAGTACGCCCAAAGTTATTTGGGTGGAACTAAGAAATAAGAAAGATATGATCACCTTATTGGGATTGTATTTTAGGTACCCCCAATTGTCAACAGGAAATTAAAAATATTTGTAAAATATTTGTAAGAATAATTAGGGATTATGGTAGGGGACTTTAATTTCCCATACAGTGGAACTGCCACAGTTTTAAGGGCTTGAATGGAGAGGAATTTGTTAAGTGTGTTCAGGTCATTCTGCTATAATATAGGTTTCATCAGCATGAATTGGCAATAGAGTGATTGATGAATGTGGATTTTGCATAATGCAGACTTTCTGCTGAACGGGTATAATGAGTTTTTCATAGAGTGATGTTACAGAGGAACTATGACGTTAGATCAGAACAACCCATACAAGAACATGTTCGGATTTAGTATGTGGATGTACCTCCCAGAGAAAGTGCAAACCTTGACCCACTCTTGGGAAGTAGGGCAGGAAAGGTACCTGTGGGGATGCACTTTGGGGCCAGTGACCATAATTCTATTAGCTTTAACATAGTGATGGAAAAGGATAGATTGAATCTAACAGTTAAAGTTCTAAATTGGAGGAAAGCCAATTTTACGGTTTTAGGCAAGAACTTTCAAAGGTTGATTACGGGTGGACATTTTTACAGGTAAAGGGACGGCTGAAAAATGGGAAGCCTTCAAAAAAATGAGATAAAGAGAGTTCACAAACAATATGTTTCTATTAGGGTGAAGGGAAAGGCTAGGTGGTGTGGGGAATGCTGGATGACGAGAGAGGTTGAGGTTTGGTCAAGGAAAAGGAAGCATGTGTCAGGTATAGACAGCAGAGATCAAGTGAATCCCTAGAAGAGTATAAAGGCAATAGGAGTATACTTAAAGTGGGAAATCAGGAGGGCAAAAAGGGGATATCAGATAACTTTGGCAAATAGGGTTAAGGAGAATCCAAAGGGATTCTAAAGACAAAAGGGTAAGTAGGGAGAGAATTGGGTCCTTCAAAGATCAGCAAGGCCTCCAAAGTATGGAATTGCAGGAAATGGGAGAGTTACTAAATGAGTATTTTGCCTCAGTGTTTACTGTAGAGAAAGACACAGAAGATATAGAATATGGGGAAATAAACTGCGATATTTTGAAAAATGTCCATATTACAGAGGAGGTAGTGCTGGATGTCTTAAAATGCATAAAGTTGGATAAATCCTCCGGAACCAAATCAGGTGTACCTCAGAACTCTGTGGGAAGCTTGGGACCCTTTGCTGGGATACTTGTATCATTGATATCTGCAGGGGAGGTGCCGGAAGATTAGAGATTGGCTAACGTTGTTGTAAAGAAAAGCCAGGTTACTAGAAATCAGTGACCCTGACATCGGTGGTGGACAATTTGTTGGAGTGAATTCTGAGGGACAGGATTTAGATGCATTTGGAAAGGCAAGGACTTATTATGGATAGTCAACATGACTTTGTGCGTGGGAAATCATGTCTCACAAACTTGACTGAGTTTTTTGAAGAAGTAACAGAGGATTGATGAGGGCAGAGCGGTAGATGTGATCTATATGGACTTCAGTAAGGCATTTGACAAGGATCCTCATGCTAGACTGGTATGGTTAGATCAGACTCGATGGGCTGAATGGTTGAATTCTCCTCCTACACATCTTATGAACATGGAATACAGGAAGAACGAGCCATTTGGTTCCAGAAATACCTCAAAGATAGTTTGAGGTGGTGGAGGATTGCCTTTCAGACTGGAGGCCTGTGATCAATGGTGTGCCACAAGGATTGGTGCTGGGTCCACTGCTTTTCATCACTTATACAAATGATTTATTTGCAGTGACACCAAAACTGGAGGCACGTGGACAGTGAAGGTGGTTACCTAAAAGTACAGTGGGATCCTGATTTAATGGTCCAATGGGCCAAGGAGTAGCAGGTGGAGTTTAATTTAAGGTAAATGTGAGGTGCTGCATTTTGGAAAGGCAAAGCAGGGCAGGACTTATATCCTTAATGGTAAGGGCCTGGGGTATGTTCTTGAACAGAGAGACTTGAACTGCAGGTTCATAGTTCCTTGAAAGTGGAGTTGCAGGTAGATAGGATATTGAAGAAGGCATTTGTATACTTTCCTTTATTGGTCAGAGTATTGAGAATAGGAGTTGGGAGGTCATGTTGTGGCTGTACAGGACAGTGGTTAGGTCACTTTAAGACTAGTCTTAGGAATAGTGTGTGCAATTCTGGTCTCCCTGCTATAGAATGTTGTGGAACTTGAAAGGGTTCAGAAAAGATTTACAAGAATGTTGCCAAGGTTGAAGGGTTTAAGCCATAGGGAGAGGCTGAATAAGCAGAGGCTGTTCTCCCTACAGCATCGGAGACTGAGGGGTGACCTTATAGAGATTTATAAAATCATGAGGGGCCTGGATAGGCTAAACAGCTAAAGTCGTTTCCACAGGATCAGGGAGTCCAAAACTAGAGGGTATAGGTTTAGGTTGAGAGGGGAAAGATTTAAAAGGGACCTACTGGGCAACTTTTTCACACAGAGGGTAGTGCATGTGTGGAATGAGCTACCCGAGGAAGTGGAGGAGGCTGGTACAATTACAACATTTAAAAGGCATCTGGATGGGTATATGAATAGGAAGGGTTAGAGGAAGATGGGCCAAGTGCTAGCAAATGGGATTAGATTTATTTAGGATATCTGGTCAGCATGGACAAGTTGGACTGAAGGGTTTGTTTCCATGCTGTAAGCTCTATGACTCTATTTGGTCAGCTTGGAGCACAAACTAGTCTGTATTTCAATCATTTTATTGTTATTTTTTTTAAAAAAGTTCAGCATTTACACTTAATGCTGTTGTTCCAACCCCCAAAAAAACCCCATACATTTTACACAATATACAAGGGGGCTGACTTTGTAGCCTCATGACAGTGAAAACCTTACACACAAGCACACACACGCAGGACTGTTTAGCACCATCCTCTCTCTCTCTCTCTCTCACACACACATGTATACATTAGCTTTTCCCCCGGTTACCCAAGTTCAATATATAGACATGTAGTTAAGGATGCTCATTTCATTCATCCACATAGATACACATTTATATAATATACAGATATATCCTCTTTATGTACAAGTTTCTGTTACTAACAATTTTGGCAAGTCTTTTTAAAGTGTCTCCAAGTGTCTTGACATCATCAGAGATGGATGCCTCTGTGATGGCTCCATTATAAGGTGCTTTAAATCTTTCCCAAATCACTCCCGGCTTGAGTGCAGTGGGTTTGTAAAGGCAGTACCTGCCTTCCTCATTCCACTGCTGTTGCAGATCCCCCTCCGATTTCCCCATAAGGTCAAGTCTTCTTTGGCAAATTGGAATGGATTGCATGGAGTTTGATTGCAGATTGCTGGCCATGCTAGGCCCAGTGAGTGAGCAGACACGTGTGCCAACACACTTCCCAGCCAAGCCCAGCTCATTTCATATCAACATCAAAATCCAGGACTAGCAGCTTTGTCTCCTCTGTTCCATTCCGACTGCCCACTGCACAAATGAGTTTTGTTTTGGAAGCTCTGAGTCTCCAAACAACACCACCACTGCCTCCACTCTCAAGCGCCACCAGGTTACGAATGAATTCACCCGTTTTAAGGTCCCACAGTTTCACTGTCCCGTCGTCAGAACTGGTGACCACAAACTTCTGGATGAACTGCAGGCAGGTGACAGCACTCTGGTGTTTGTTTGGACCTGTAATGGGAATGAAAACAAAAAGTACTGGGTTCGTATCTCAATCATCTTTTACCCACCCAGGATGCAGAACTGGGAGAGATGCAAGCCCATGGGACATGTGGCCTCAGATGTCCTGCCCTGTTGTCAGGGGAGTGAATCTTATAGAAAGTGCTTCTGTGGACTCCTCTGTGTTGTACAGTCAGTGCACTGGGATTTCAGGCTGTGCTGATCTCCCTTAACGTGATGGACAGGTTGCCACACAAACCCAGTTTCCCTCATCAAAAGGACGGGACAGGGTCATGGCAAGGAGGGGAAACAGTTGTGGCAGGGTGGGGAAGAGCTGGAGATGGAAGGATGAGTGTGAATTCGTGAGAGAGAGAGTAAATGAGAGAGATGAAAAGAGAGAGAAAATGAGAGAGAGAGAGAGACTAGCGCACATACATGACAGTATGTGAAAGTGTGGTAGTGTATGGTGTATGAGGAGGGACATAGAAGCTTACAAAGTAAAAAGGCGTGCAGAATTACCTGAATAGATGTCCTACATTAATCTCTATAATAGATCAGGGAAGATAGCGTTTATACGAACATAAGATGACATAGTTTTGATCTTCTTCTCCATTCTTGCTATAGAGGGAGTGCAGCAAAAGTTTACCAAACCGATTCCTGGGGATGGCAGGACTGACGTATGAGGACAGATTGAGTCATTTAGCATTAGAGGGATGATGGGGCATCTCAGAAATCCATAAAATTCAAACAGGACTGGACAGCTTAGATGCAAGAATGGAAAATCTTTTAGGTTTGAGATGAGGAGAAATTTCTTTACTCAGTATGGTGAGCCAATGGAATTCACTACCACAAAAACTATTGAGGCCAAAGGCTAGTGCATTTTCAAGAAGGAGGCTGACATTGCTCTCATGGCTGAAGGGATCTGGGGATGGGGGGGGGGGGGGATTAGGGTACTGAACTTGACCGTCAGCCAAGACCATAATGAGTGACAGAGCAGGCTCGAGAAGCCAAATGGCTTACTTCTGCTGTTTGCTATTTTTCTACTCCCAGAGTGGTGGGCACAGTGGAATTCTCTACCACAAAATTTATACAATGACTTGGATGTTAACATAGGAGGTATAGTTAGTAAGCTTGCAGACGACACCAAAATTGGAGGTGTAGTTGACAGCAAAGAATGTTATCTCAGAGTACAATGGGATCTTGATTAGATGGGCCAATGGGCTGAGGAATGGCAGATGTTTTGACACAGAGGGTGGTGTGTTTGTGTATGGAATGAGCTGCCAGAGGAGGTAGTGGAGGCTGGTACAATTACAACCTTTAAAAAGGCATCTGGACAGGTATATGAATATGGGTTTAAAGGGCCAACTGCTGGCAAATGGGACTAGATTTAATTCGGATATCTGGTCAGCATGGACGAGTTGGACCAAAGAGTCTGCTGTGCATCTGTGACTAATTTTAGTTAAATGACTACACTGCAGATTATTAATGCTTCCCAATATGTACATCCTGACCTTCACCTGGCAGAATTTTAGTCATCCACTTTATTGCCAAATAAAAATAGATTCAGCCCATGAGATGAAGATATTGGCACATGGCAGGGCAAATCCCAAACTAGCACTAGGTAATGTCAACATTCTGATTCGTTGCTTTTTAACTGGGACAGGGTTTCTGTACAATTGTATTGTAATCTGCCTCAAACTAATGGATTCATCATAGTACAACATTAACAGAGAGTTCACCTTTCAGGTCAGACTGCCCATCTTACAGAGAATTCTGAATGTCAATCAAGCCATGCTATGACCCTGACTCTAACTGCCTGACTAAATGTTATCTACAATAAGGCTTGCATTGCAGGGAAACAGGATTGTTATTGTACCAAGTGAGTGTTAAAGGGTTAATTTGTTCTGCTGACATGTAAGAAATTGGATATCCCGGAGGTGTGTTTTTCTGTCCAGATATAACAATCCGATCATACGCTGTAAATGCTGCAGTTTAAGAATAACCTATTCGCTCACTGCTTTCAGGAATAACCTCATCGCACACTGTTTGAAGGAATAACCTCATCGCACACTGTTTGAAGGAATAACCTAATCACACACTGTTTGAAGGAATAACCTCATCGCACACTGTTTGAAGGAATAACCTCATCGCACACTGTTTGAAGGAATAACCTAATCTCACATGTTGGAAGGAATAATGTCATCACACACTGCTTTCAGGAATAACCTAATCGCACACTGATTTCAGAAATAACCTAATCTCACATGTTGGAAGGAATAACTGAATCGCACATGTTTGAAGGAATAACCTCATCGCACATGTTTGAAGGAATAACCTAATAACACACTGCTTTCAGGAATAACCTAATCACATATTGTTTGAAGGGATAACCTATTCGCACACTGATTTAAGGAATAACCTATTCGCACACAGCTTTAAGGAATAACCTAATCGCACACTGCTTTAAGGAATAACCTCATCGCACACTGTTTAAAGGAATAACCTAATCGCACACTGAAGGAATAACCTAATCTCACATGTTTGAAGGAATACCCTAATCGCGAACCATTTGTAGGAATACCCTAATCGCACACTGTTTGAAGGGATAACCTATTTGCACACTGCTTTCATGAATATCCTAATTGCACACTGCTTTCAGGAATAACTTAATTGCACACTGAAGGAATAACCTAATCGCACACTGCTTGAAGGAATAACCTCATCGCACACTGATTTCAGGAATAACCTAATCGCACACTGATTTCAGGAATAACCTAATCTCACACTGCTTTCAGGAATAACCTAATCGCACACTGTTTGAAGGAATAACCTCATCGCACACTGCTTTCAGGAATAACCTCATCGCACACTGATTTCAGGAATAACCTAATCTCACACTGCTTTCAGGAATAACCTAATCGCACACTGTTTGAAGGAATAACCTCATCGCACACTGCTTTCAGGAATAACCTCATCGCACACTGATTTCAGGAATAACCTAATCTCACATGTTTGAATAACATCATCACACACTGTTTAAAGGAATAACCTAATCGCACACTGCTTTCAGGAATAACTCACTGCACACTTTGAAGGAATAACCTCATCGCACACTGCTTTCAGGAATAACCTAATCGCACACTGTTTGAAGGAATAACCTAATCACGCACTGATTTCAGGAATAACCTGATCGCGCACTGCTTTCAGGAATAACTTAATCGCATACTGATTTCAGGAATAACCTAATCACGCACTGCTTTCAGGAATAACCTAATCACGCACTGCTTTCAGGAATAACCTAATCGCACACTGTTTGAAGGAATAACCTAACCACGCACTGATTTCAGGAATAATCTAATCGCGCACTGCTTTCAGGAATAACCTAATCGCATACAGATTTCAGGAATAACCTAATCGCACACTGATTTCAGGAATAACCTAATCGCACACTGATTTCAGGAATAACCTCATCGCACACTGTTTGAAGGAATAACCTCATCGCACACTGCTTTCAGGAGTAACCTAATCTCACACTGCTTTCAGGAATAACCTAATCGCACACTGATTTCAGGAATAACCTAATCTCACACTGCTTTCAGGAATAATCTAATAACACACTGCTTTCAGGAATAACCTAATCTCACACTGCTTTCAGGAATAACCTAATAACACACTGCTTTCAGGAATAACCTCATCGCACACTGATTTCAGGAATAACCTAATCTCACATGTTTGAAGGAATAACGTCATCACACACTGTTTGAAGGAATAATCTAATCGCACACAGCTTTCAGAAATAACCTAATCGCACACTGTTTGAAGGAATAACCTAATCGCACACTGTTTGAAGGAATAACCTAATCTCACATGTTGGAAGGAATAACCTAATCGCACACTGTTTGAAGGAATAACCTAATCTCACATGTTGGAAGGAATAACCTAATCGCACACTACTTTCAGGAATAACCTAATCGCACACTGCTTTCAGGAATAACCTAATCGCACACTGTTTGAAGGAATAACCTCATCGCACACTGTTTGAAGGAATAACCTCATCGCACACTACTTTCAGGAATAACCTAATCGCACACTGCTTTCAGGAATAACCTAATCGCACACTGTTTGAAGGAATAACCTCATCGCACACTGTTTGAAGGAATAACCTCATCGCACACTGCTTTCAGGAATAACCTCATCGCACACTGCTTTCAGGAATAACCTCATCGCACACTGTTTGTAGGGATAACCTATTCGCACACAGCTTTCAGGAATAACCTAATCGCACATGTTTGAAGGAATAACCTAATCGCATACTGCTTTCAGGAATAACCTAATCTCACACTGCTTTTAGGAATAACCTCATCATTTTACATTTTTTGGGTTATGTGTGCCCTCAGGGGAGCAGCAGTGGATTCTGTTTTGTGTGCATGATTGAATGTGATGTTAAACCCTGGATCAAGGGAAGATTTTTCCCTATTCAGTCAGCCTCGCTTGACACGCTCCGCAAGCAGGGTGAAGAGTGTTAAATCATCCTCCAAAAGCTTGTACTTGCTGAAATAAATTGTGGCTGTTCACAAAAGTTGGCATATTGCAGTTGCATCGAGCATGTAAGAATCTCAAGAAGGGAGCCTAACACAAGGAGACCGCAGATGCAACAGGTTACTTCAACTCAAAATAACAAACCAGGCTCCCCAGCTTCCCATCGACTGTCAATTATTGGTGCATTGCCCATTTATTTGTCACATTCAGATCGAACCGATGTTCAACAGACTGCAACAGCAGGTCATCCAGCTCTGAAAACGTGCATTTCAATCAAGGCAGCTCAGAATGATGGACAGCCTCTCTCCCAGGGACAGTGATGAGCACAGCTTCAGAACATGTGGAACCCATGCCCAGCACTTCAGTCTGTCGTTTTGTTGTTAGCTTGAACTCACCACTAGCATCCACAAAACAGATCTTTCATTCCTTACAATTGTTTTTTGGATCTTTGCCACACTAGCACAGTATTGGCTGCTCAAATCAACACAGAACAATACAACAGGCAAATGGAAACCAGGGTGAATACTGATGATAGGGTGTCTCCTCAGCCTAGCATTAGGGAACCAGTTGGGACTTATGATTTTGAAGTTTCATTTCAGCCGAATGTCATCATATTTGTAAAATTTCTTGTTGAACATGAACTACAAATTTCTAATACTGTGCACAAAACCCCTGGATCAGGTGGCTCAATCAACAGACCTCCTGCTCCAAAAATGGATTCAGTTCAGCAAGTCAGACATCAGCGCAGAGGGACAGTCACTACAAAATGAAGCCAACCAGAACTCTCCACCTGGGAAGACCAGCCAGCCCTTGTCCTTTACAGTGAAAATGTGGAGCACAGATTCAAACTCTCAATCTCACCTTGTAATGTTTGCAAACATTGACCCGTCTTGATATCCCAGATTTTCACAGTGGAATCTGCATTCCCAGATACCAGGATGTTATCCTTCAGTTCCATACCACTCGTCAGAGACTGGTGTCCCATTAAAGTGTGCAAACAGTTCCCATTTTCTGCATCCCACACTCGTATTGAAGTATCGAGAGAGCCACTGACAATGTGGACACCATCATACTGTGCAAAACAAAAACAGAACATACAGACTTTACCATCTCAAGTAAGTAGAGAGACACTGACAGACAGAGACTATCAGGATTTTAGGGTGCAATAACCTTTACATCACACTACTATCAGGCTACTGTGTTCTCCAGCATTATTCACTAACACATCAGTGCAGAGCTCAATGTTAAACTGACATTTTGTACTTCATGTTTCTTCCAAACAATGACATGAGATACTTTCACTTCAAACAGACGTCAGATTCTGCTTTGGAAATTCTAAGAACTGGAATAGCAAATTTCTAAGTTTGGAGAACTACAAACTACAAAGTTTGGAGAATGCAGGAGGAGAACTCCAAAACAGAGCAGATAAGCAATTTTATTGAGTACAAACATCAGAACTGGTGTAGAACAGTAAAGGAGTTCTTCATGGCCAGTAACCTGTCTGCATTCAATCAGATGCTCAACAATTACTCTTTAGCAACTTCTTCAATCTCGTTTCCCAGGATCCCAACATTGTTTTTCTAATGACTTGTAAAAGGCTTTATGGATTGCCCAGAGACAGGCTTGTGGGTGATCCAGTCAATTACCAGCACACCGATATGGGTGACAGATAGAATTGAACATACACTGAGAACAGATTGTATTTACCTGAAGTGAGTAGACCCTGTTGGTGTGGCCCTGAAGCGTGTGCACACAAGTTTCAGTTTCTGGATCCCAGACCTTTACTGTGTAATCATAGGCACCACTCACAACCCTCTTCCCATCGTACTGCACACATCGTACTGCAGCCACATGTCCCAGTAATGTATGTAGGCATCGGCCAGTGTCTATGTCCCACACTCGGAGTGTAGCATCTCTTGACCCACTCACTACCCTGTGGCAAAGAAGCAATAAGCATTAGGATTAGTCAGCTGCAGTTCTCCAAATCACCTTTGCAGCCAGAGTCATCACTCTGCCTGTGCTACAATATAAAAACTGCAACAAGTTTGTCTCTTTATTTCAGAGAGACTCCATAGTTACCTTCACAGGATTGCCCGAGATAGTCTCCATTTCAATTATATGACCTTAAAGTCACTTTCACAAAAACAAATTTGAGATCCTGGATTGGGCACTTGGGACTTTGCTTACGAGCAGAATTAAAAGAAACACTGCACATTTCAACCTGACTGTGTTTACTACTTAAACATTCATGATCTCAAGCTACGTCTGAAGACTTTTAGACAAAATTTTCCATCAGGTGGGAAAATGAGAAAAATATTAAATCTTAAAAATATTTCTGACACGTGTAGGTGTGGTTGTATCACAGATCATCCTGCACATAGAGTCACAGAGATGTACAGCATGGAAACAGACCTTCGGTCCAACCCGTCCATGCCGACCAGATATCCCAACCCAATCTAGTCCCACCTGACAGCACTCGGACCATACCCCTCCAAACCCTTCCTATTCATATACCCATCCAAATGTCTCTTAAACATTGCAATTGTACCAGCCACCACCACTTCCTCTGGCAGCTCACTGCATACACGTACCACCCACTGCATGAAAAGGTTGCCCCTTAGATCTCTTTTATATCTTTTCCCCTCTCACCCTAAACCTATGCCCTCTATTTCTGGACTCCCCGATCCCAGGGAAAAGTCTTTGCCTATTTACCCTATCCATGCCCCTCATAATTTTGCAAACCTCTATAAGGTCACCCCTCAGCCTCCGATGCTCCAGGGAAAACAGCCCCAGCCTGTTCAGCATCTCCCTTTAGCTCAAATCCTCAAACCCTGGCAACATTCTTGTAAATCTTTTCTGAACCCTTTCAAGTTTCACAACATCTTTCCGATAGGAAGCCAACCAGAACTGCATGCAATATTCCAACAGTGGCCTAACTAATGTCCTGTACAGCCACAACATGACCTCCCAACTCCTGTACTCAATACTCTGACCAATAAAGGAAAGCATACCAAACGTCTTCTTCATTAACCTACCTACCTGCGACTCCACTTTCAAGGAGCTATGAACCTGCACTTCAAGGTCTCTTTGTTCAGCAACACTCCCGAGGACCTTACCATTAATTATATAAGTCCTGCTAAGATTTGCTTTCCCAAAATGCAGCACCTCGCATTTATCTGAATTAAACTCCATCTGCCACTTCTCAGCCCATTGGCCCATCTGATCAAGATCCTGCTGTAATCTGAGGTAACCCTCTTCACTGTCCACTACACCTCCAATTTTGGTGTCATCTGCACACTTACTAACTGTACCTCTTATGGTTGCTTCCAAATCATTTATGTAAATTACAAAAAGTAGAGGGCCCAGCACCGATCCTTGTGGCACTCCACTGGTCACAGGCCTCCAGTCTGAAAAACAACCCTCCACCACCACCCTCTGTCTTCTACATTTGAGCCAGCTCTGTATCCAAATGGCTAATTCTCCCTGC
Organism: Chiloscyllium punctatum; assembly: GCF_047496795.1. Classification (NCBI taxonomy): domain Eukaryota; kingdom Metazoa; phylum Chordata; class Chondrichthyes; order Orectolobiformes; family Hemiscylliidae; genus Chiloscyllium; species Chiloscyllium punctatum. The sequence continues at coordinate 1,276,082 of NC_092747.1, forward strand.
ATTCCATGAGATCTAACCTTGCTTATCAGTCTCCCATGGGGAACCTTGTTGAACGCCTTACTGAAGTCCATATAGATCACATCTACCGCTCTGCCCTCATCAACGTTCTTTGTTACTTCTTCAAAAAACTCAATCAAGTTTGGATAGCTTCTTAAAACAGGATGGTTCCAGTGTCACAGATACATCACAGTGTTGTAGCAAGGGGATTCCACAATTTTGGTCCAGAGTCAAAGTAACAACGATATAGTTCCAAGTCAGAATTGCATGGGAACTTGTAGATGATGGTGCCCCCTAGTGTCTGCTATCTTTATCCTTCCAGGCAGGAGAGGTCACTGCTTTCAATGGTTACTTGCTTGTCGCCAAGCTCGAATATTGTCCAGGTCATATTGCATTTGAACATGGAGTGCTTCAAGACCTGAGTTATTGTAAATGATGCTGAATACTGCATAATCAGTGAATGTCCCCAGTGCTGACCCTATGATGGATGGAAGGTCATCGATGATGCAGCTGACGACAGTTGGCCCCAAGGAGCCCTTGCAGAGGTGTCCTGGAGCAGGAACAATTGACTTCTATTTGTGTTCAGTGTGACTCCAAACCAGGCACAGCTTCTCCAGATTCCCAGTTACTCCAGTGCTGCTTGGTCTCTTGTTGCCACACTCAGTCAAATGTTGTTGTGATGTCAAAGACAGCATTACCAGGTTGTTTTATTCCAAGCTTTGCAGAACAATGGAGTTTTTTTAAAAGAAAAGTTGCCTGTAAAATCACATGACCGGTGCTACGTGCTTGGCTGCAGACCCTACTGGGACTGTTTTAAACAATAACTGACTTAGAAACATGTTTGTGTCACCTGGTTTGGCTGGAGGGAAGCTCAAGAGGAACAAGAGTTGAAGCAAAGTCCAAGAACAAGCTGTCCAGTTAATCAGCCTATTTGGACACAGAAAACCCTAGAGTTCAGACAAAACCGATTCATTCTTGTGGGAAGCTATGTGGCATAGATCTCTCGCACAGAGTCTGTCCCTGGTAGCTCAGAAGGGAAAGGGGGGAGGGAAAGAGGAGCAGAGCATTAGCCACTGGGGATTCCACAGTTAGAGGGACAGATAGAAAACTCTGGGGGAAATGAGAGAGAGAGAGAGATTCACTATGGGTGTTGCCTCCCAGGTGCCAGGATTCGTGATGTCTCGGATCATATTTTCAGGATCCTTGGGGGCGGGGGGGGGGGGGGGGGGGGGGCAGGAGTACCCCTTGTTGTGGTCCACATAGGCACTAATGACATAGGTAGGAAAAGGGATGGGAATTAAGGCAGAAAGTCGGAGTTAGGGTGGAAGCTTAGTGCTAGAACGGAGTTGTTACCTCTGGTTTGTTGCCTGTGCCATGTGCTAGCGAGGTGAGGAATATAGAGAGAGAAGAGTTGAACATGTGGCTACAGGGATGGTGTAGAAGGGAGGGTTTCAGATACCTGGATAATTGGGGCTCCTCCTAGGGTAGGTGGGACCTCTACAAACATGATGGTCTTCACCTGAACCAGAGGGGTACCAATATCCTAGGGAGGAAATTTGCTCATGCTCTTTGGGAGGGTTTAAACTAATTCAGCCGTGGGGGTGGAAACCGGAATCACGTTGTCCAGGAGGTTGAGGGTAGCGAGGTCAGAAATGAGGTTTCAAGGTTGCAAGAGTGCACTGGCAAGCAGGAAAGCAGTTTGAAGTGTGCCTGCTTCAATGCTATGGGAATCCGGAATAAGGTGGGTGAACTTGCAGCATGGATTGGTACCTGGGATTTTGATGTTGTGGCCATTTCGGGGACATGGATAGAGCAGGGACAGGAATGGTTGTTACAGGTTCCAGGATTTTGATGTTTCAGTAAGAACAGAGATGATGCTTAAAAAGAAAGGTGTGGTATTGTTAGTCAAGGAGAGCATTCCGGAGGCAGAAAGGACATTTGATGAGGACCCATGCACTGAGGTAGCATGGGCTAGGGTTAGAAACAGGAAAGGAGGGGTCACCCTGTTGGGAGTTTTCTATATGCCTCCAAATACTTTCAGAGAGGTTGAAGAAAGGATAGCAAAGATAATTCTAGATAGGAGCGAGAGTAACAAGGTGGTTGTTATGCAAGACTAACTTTCCAAATATTGACAGGAAATACTATAGTTTGAGTACTTTAGTTGGGTCAGTTTCTGTCCAGTGTTCGCAGGACGGTTTCCTGACACAGTATGTAGACAAGCCAACAAGGGACGAGGCCACATTGGATTTGGTACTGGGTAACGAACCTGCCCAGGTGTTAGATTCAGAGGTAAGTGAGCACTTTGATGATAGTCACCATAATTTGGTTATGTTTACTTTAGCAATGGAAAGGGATAGGTATATAAACGCAGGGCAAGAGTTCTTTTTGGGGAAGGGCAATTATGATATGATGAAGCAAGATTTAGAATGCATAGGATGGGGAAGAAAACTGCAGGGGATGGGCACAATTGAAATGTGGAGCTTATTCAAGGAACAGCTACTGTGTGTCCCTGTCAGGCAAGGAGGAAGTGGTTGAGTGAGGGAGCCATGGTTTACTAAAGAAGTTGAATTTCTTGTCAAAAGTAAGGTGGCGGCTTATATTAGGATGAGACGTGAAGGCTCAGTTAGGGCACTGCAGAGTTACAAGTTAGCCAGGAAAGACCTAAGGAGAGAGCTAAGAAGAGCCAGGAAAGGACATGAGAAGTTATTGGCAGATAGGATCAAGGAAAGCCCCAAGGCTTTCTATAGGTATATCAGGAATAAGTGTGAAAACAGGTAAGCCCCCGGGACGGATGGGAGTTATCCTAGGATTCTCTGGGAAGCCAGGGAGGAGATTGCCGAGCCTTTGGCTTTGATCTTTATGTTATCATTGTCTCCAGGAACAAGGCCAGAAGACTGCACGATAGCAAATGTTGTCCCCTTGTTCAAGAAGGGGAGTAGAGACAACCCTGGTAATTAAAGTGTTGGAAAAGGCAAGAAGAGATAAGATTTATAATCATCGAGAGAGGAATAAGTGTGAGGGATAGTCAACACGGTCGTGAAGGTAGATTGTGCCTCACAAACTTTGAGTTCTTGGAGATGGTGACCAAACAGGTGGATGAGCAGTTGCTGTGGTGTATATGGACTTCAGTAAGGCATTTGATAAGGTTCCCCACAGTCGGCTACTGCACAAAATACACAGGCATGGGATTGAGGGTGACTTAGCAGTTTGGATAAGAAATTGGCTAGCTGAAAGACGACAGAGTGGTAGTGATTAATGGGAAATGCTCATCCTGGAACTCAGTTACTAGTGGGATATCACAAAGATCTGTTTTGGGGCCACTGCTGTTTGCCATTTTTATAACTGACCTGGATGAGGGCGTAGAAGAATGGGTTAGTAAATTTGCAGATGACACCAAAGTCGGTGGAGTTGTGGACAGTGTGGAAAGATGTTGCATGGCTTGGCAAGAGGTGGTAAATGGAGTTTAATATGGAAAAGTGTAAGGTGATTCTCTTTGGAAGGAGCAACAGGAATAAAGAGTACTAGGGTAACGGTAAGATTCTTGGTAGTGTGAATAAGCAGAGAGATCCCACTATCCATGTACATAGATCCCTGAAAGTTGCCACCTAGGTTGATAGGGTAAGAAGGCCAACAGTATGTCAGCTTTTATTGTAGAGGGATTGAGTTTTGGCCCCACTTGGAGTATTGCATGCAGTTCTGATCACCACATTACAGGAAGGATATGGAAGCTTTGGAAAGGGTTCAGAGAAGATTTAACGGGATGGTGCCTGTTATTGAGGGAAGGCCTTATGAGGAAAGGCTGAAGGTCTTGAGGCTATTTTTATTAGAGAAAAGGAGGTTGAGAGGTGACTGAATGGAGACATAGAAGATAATCAGAGGGTTAGATAGGGTGGACAGTGAGAACCTTTTTCCTCGGATGGTGATAGCTAGCACGAGGGGACATAGCTTTAAATTGAGGGGTGATAGATATAGGACAGATGTCAGAGGTAGTTTCATTACTCAGAGAGTAGTAGGGCCTTAGAACACACTGCCTGCAACAGTTGATAAACATGGATGAAAATGGAATAGAGCAGGATGGATAAGCTTCAGATTGGTTCCACAGGTTGGTGCAACATTGAGGGTTGAAGGGCCTAGACTGCGCTGTAATGTTCGAATTCATTCCAAAGTGATCAAAGGAAAAACTCAATATTGTATTTTCTGAGCAAGCAACACCAGCCAGAATATGAAAGAAACAGACTCAAACAGTCCAAGCTTAATCCCTTTAATATTCATGAATAACCCACTGGGCAAAGAGGTCTTTATTTTGAAACCCAGAACAACTTGTATGGAAGTCAGTCTTTTTCTCTTTTTCCTGTAAAGTTCGCACATTTTTGATTTTGTTTTGCCTGATTGATTGATTGCCATGTGTACCAAAGTACAGCAAGAAGCTTGGTTTATGATCAGTACAGGCAAACTACAGTAAGCAAGCATATACAGATCAGAGGCATACAGGTTACATTGCATAGGGCATGTGCTCAGCAACATCAACATTAGCAAGATCAGCATTATTTGAAATTCGAGAGTCCATTCATCAGTTAAATAATAGCTGAGAGAAAGGCGCTCCTGAACCTGCTGGTGCATATGTTAAAGCTTCTGTATCTTCTGCCTAATGGGAGAAGTTGTAGGAGATCATTACTGAAGTGTGGTGGGTCTTTTTTGACGATGTTGGCAGCCTTTCTGCAGCAGCGAGCCACATAAATGGAGTCCCAGGATGGGAGATTGGCTTCCGTGATGGTCTGGACCGTGCACACAACCTTCGGTCCTGGGCAGAGCAGTTGCCATAACGCACCCAGGCAGTATGCTTTCAGTGGTACATCTGTAAAAGTTGGCAAGGGTCCTTATGGACATGCTGAGTTTCCTGAGCTGCCTGAGAAAGAAGGTGTTGTTGTGCATACTTGACCATCGCATCCACATGGAGTGTCCAGGATAGGTCGTCAGTTATCGTCATTCTGAGGAATTTGACACTCTCCACCCCGGCTCCGTTGATGTAGAGGGGTTGTGTCCTCCTCCTTTCTTCCTGAAGTCAATGATCAGTTCTTTAGTTTTGCCAATGTTGAGAGAGAGGTTGTTCTCATTGTGCCATGTAACCAAGTCCTCTATCTCCTTTCTGTATTCTGACTTGTTCGCTGTCCATCCTACCATGGTGATGCCATTAGCGAGCTTGTAGATGGCGTTTCTTCGGAATTTGGCAACACAGTCGTGCGTGTACAAAGAATACAGTCGGGGGCTGAGGATGCATCCTTGGGGGCTCCAGCGTTGAGTGTTATTGTGGAGGAGGTGCAGTTTTCTGTGTTTACTGATTGCAGTCTGTGGATCAGAGAGCTGAGGATCCAGTTGCAGAGGGTGGAGCTAAGACCAAGGTCTCAGAGTTTTGAAATCAGTCTGGAGGGAATTATGATGTTGAAGGTGGAGTTGTAGTCAGTGAGCAGGAGTCTGACATCAACTCTACCTTGTTGTCCGGATGGTCCAGGAATGAATGCAGAGTTAGGGAAATGGTATCCACTATGAATCTGTTACATCAGTAGGCAAATAGGAGATCAAGGCAAGTTGGGAGACTAGAGCTGATGTGGGCCATGAACAGCCTCTTGAAGCACTTCATGATTACGTACTTCAGAGCCACCAGAGAGCAGTCATTAAGGCACATTGCATGTGCTTTCTTACGCATGGGGATGATAGTGGCCTTCTGGAAGCAGGAGACCACTTCGGTTGGAGGAGAGAGACAGTGAAGATGTTGGTCTTCACCAGTTGGTCCACATAGGACCCAAGTGCATGGCCAGGGACACGGTCTAGACCTGTCGCTTTCCTTGTGGAGATCTCGAAGGATAACCACCTATACTTTGGTACATCTGACCTTAAGGTATCCAATTATTGAAACCTTACTGAACTATATTTTGCTTTGATAGCAAGCCAATAACTGCACCTCGTAAAAAACAGTTGATAGATTTTGTTGCTTAAAAATGGATTTGGATAAAGTGTTCAATTCATCATTTCAGTAACTTAAAGTATTTGTGGATGATGTTGTGACCCAATGAAGTAGCAAGATGAGAGAGTCAGTGCCTCCTGCCACCTTGGTCCTAACTACAGTCCCTCACCTTTTCTGTTGACAGGAGCACTCAGAGCATTTGGTTTGCAGCAACATCACTACTAAAGGCACTTTAGGTTTATGAAATGAGCCCACATTTCAGCTTTGTAGTGGATTACCTAGGATGCCTGTCAGAGTGCTCAAGTCAGAAACTCTCATTACAATGTAGCATTCAGATTGAGTGTCAGGTGCTGGAGAAGCACAGCATGTCAGGCAGCATCCAAGGAGTAGGAGAATTGACGTTTCAGGCATAAGTCCTTCATCAGGAATGAGGCTTGCGGGCTGGGAGGCTGAGAGATAAATGGAAGGGGAGGTAGCTGAGAAGGTGATAGGTCAGAGTGGAGGGTGGAGTGGATAGATGGGGAAGACAATGGACAGGTCAGGAGGCCAGTGCCAAGTTGGAGGCTTGGGACTGAGATAATGTGGGGAGGGGGTCGAAGTGAGGAAACTGGTGAAATCCACATTAATCCAGTGTGGTTGCAGGGTCACAAGGCAGAAGATGAGGCATTCTTCTCTCCAGGCATCAGGTGGTTAGGGTTTGGCGATGGGGGAGGCCCATGATCTGCATGTCCTTGGAGGAGTGGGAGGGGGAGTTGAAGTGTTCAGCCGTGGGATTGGTTGGTGTGGGTGTCCCAGAGATGTTCTTTGAAATGATCCGCAAGTTGGTATCCTGTCTCCTCGATGTAGAGGAGACCACATCGGGTGCAATGGACACAGTAGATGACATTGGTGGAAGTAAAGAAATTTACCTGTTGGATGTGGAAGAATCCTTTGGGGCCTTGGTCAGAGGCGAGGGGGGAGATTTTGGATTTCTTGTGGTGACAGGGGAAGGTGCTGGGAGTGTGGGGTGGGCTGGAGGAGTTGCGGGGGGGGGGGGGGGGGGGGGGGGGGAGTGTATCTGACCAATGAGTGACAGAGGGAATGGTCTCTCCGAAATGCTGCTGGGGTGGACAGGGAAATATATCCTGAGTGGTGGGGTCTGTTTGTAGGTGGCGGAAGTAGCGAAGGTTGATGTGATGTATACGGAGATTGGTGGGATGGAAGGTGAGGATCTGGGTTGGGGGGGGGTGGTTTGTCCTTGTTGCGCTGGGAGGGGTGGGGCAGGAAATGGAGGTTTGCAGGAGGGCATCATTGACCATGTGGGAATGGATACTGCAGTCTTTGAACAAGGCCATCTGGGATTTTCTGTGGTGGAATTAGTCCTCCTGGGAATGGATGCAGTGGAGGTGGAGGAGTTGGGAATAAAGGCTGGTGTTTTTACAGGAGGCAGGTGGGAGGAATGAAGTCCATATCGCAGTGGGTGTTGGTTTTTGTAGAAGATGTACTTGCAGGGTGGATATTGTGCCAGTGCTGGCAGCAGTGGATCTTGTGCTGGATCCCGGAGGCGGGTGCCTGGGCGGCGATCCCGGGGGCGGCGATCCCGGGGGCGGGTGCCTGGGCGGCGATCCCGGGGGCGGGTGCCTGGGCGGCGATCCCAGGGGTGACACGGTTGGCAGTGCCTCCAGTCCATGAGGCAGCAGGGTGTAAGTGACGTCATAATTCGTCGCGATGGTTGTGCCTGGAGCGGCCTTGTGGCTCATAGTGTCCGAGCAGTTCCAGAGGCCAGGAGAAGGTTCTGGAACGGTTAAGGAGACCCATGTATTGAGGCAAGTACATGAAAGTTTGCATAACTTAGGCTCTTTTATGTCCAATATGGTGAAAGAAAGTGTTTTTTTCAGCATGTGAGTTCTTCTGAAGATATAAAACAGTAAAGTCCTTTGCAGGTCTGGGAGAGTGTGGCCCTCGAGCTGAGGCAGGGAGAGTATGGCGCATGGCTGAGTATGGAGCAGAGGATCCAGAAGGAGAACCTTTTCTGGAGGCTTTGGATTTGTAAGACATACTGGTTGTCCTGTTCAGGTCCAAACTGTGTTGGCCTGAATGTAGTCCAGAGTTTTCAGCATCTGGCAGTCCTCACTTTCTCCTTCAGATTGTATTCAGATGTACACTTGTTATGCCAAGGCATACAAATCCATGGGCCAAGTGTTTGAAAATTGGATTAGAATAATTAGGTGGTTGCTTTTGACCAGCCCAGATTTGATAAGATGAAGGGCCTTTTTCTTTGCCGTAGACCTCCACAACTCTGACTTTAAATGTGTCTCAAGTGCTGACTTATGGAGAGACAAACAGGCGACTTGGATTCAAAAGGTTCCTTTCGTTGGTTCAGAGAGAACAACAGGAAACAAACACTGGCACATGTGGCAATAGGGAGCAGGGTAATGGAGACAACTGTCTGGGAGGGCTGACATCAGATCAATATCACCTCCCAGAACACAGCTTTTAGGCTTCAACATTGATCTACTGGAAAGGAATATTTTGATTAGAAGCAAAAAAACTGCATTAAATGTTTATGTAATGCATTTTAAGTGATAAACTGGAAGGATACAGTTTTCAGGACTTCATGTCCATCTATTCAATTAAAAGCATGTACACAGATAGCCTCCAGGCTCCATATTTTTGCAAATCTCAAAAACACTAATCTATAGCTAACATGTTAGACTTTACTTGGTTTGGGAGGGAAGTGAAGAGAAAAGAAATCAGGAGAAATTTATTTACCAGAAGGAAAGCATAACTGAACTTCTTCATTGTTGCAAAGTGAGTGGATATGACATTCTCCTAGAAGTATAGATGGTGAGGGCAAGACTTAAAAGGTGTTCAAAATCATCACCTCAGAGTAAATACAGAGAGTTTTTCCATTGGCAGGAAGGTCATTAACCAGAGAGAGAGATTTAATGTAACTAGCAAAATAAACATTGAGATTTTTTTTAAAAAGCTGCTGAATGTCATGAAATGTGCTGCCTAAAAGGATGGTGGAAGATGATTTCATAGAAAACTTTCAAAAGGCAATTGAAAAGCTGCAGGTTTGAGCTGTGGAGCACTAATTGGATAGAAGCTATTTAGGGTCCAATGGTTGGAATGTTCTCCTTTCCTACTACACCAGTCTACAACTGATGACAGCAGGTGTCGACTGCTTTAACTGACATCCAATTGACATTTCAGCTCAACACTGAACCTCTCAAAAAAAATTACAGATTAATATTTTATAAACTTATCAAATAGCTTAATACAAAAAGGTACTTTTTTTAAAAATTGGACCAGAAATTTGTTTACATTTTTCTGGGGATGTGGGTGTTGCTGGCTGGGCAGCATTTATTGCTCGTCCCTGGTTGCCCTTGAGAAGGTGGGGGTGAGCTGCCTTCTTGAACCACTGCAGTTCATGTGCTGTAGGTGCACCCACAATACCATGAGGGAGGGAATTCCATGATTTTGATCCAGTGACACTGAAGGAACGGTGATATATTTCCAAATCAGGGGGATGGAATGTGGCTGTGAGGAGAACTTGCAGTTGGTGGTGCTGCCATGTATCTGCTGCCCTTGTCCTTCTGGATGGAAGTGATTGTGGGTTTGGAAGGTGTTGGTTAAGGAGAGTGTACAGATTGCTTGTGTGATTACAGGAGTTAGGATGTTCAATTTCACAAAGATTGAGGATCATTAGAAGAATGAAAGGTGAAATTAGAGGAAGATTTCACAGGTTTCAAAGGCAGAGCCTGGAAGGTTAAATGATTTGCAGGACAGGAATGTAAACATGTTTTGAGAAATGGACTAGCACAGGTTACTCCAGCTGAATAGGTGGCACTGTCCCTTAACCTGGCAAGTATCATCATTCAACATCACATTCCTTATTTAGTCATTACATCTAAGATTGCTTTGAGTACCATTTATCCAGATGTTGCCTTACTTGTTGCCATGGAGATGCATGCAGCGTACAGTGGAGGCGTGTCCGTAAAGCGTGTGAATACATTCACCCGTTTCTGCATTCCATACTTTCAGGGTACGGTCTGTCGAGCCACTGATAACGATATTCCCTCTCATCTGGGAGGACCAAACTCCACCTGTGTGTCCAACCAGCGTCTGCACACACTGCAAAACAAACCAACAAATGGAGTTCTAAAAACAACCACGAGCAGCATGACAGAAAAGAAGAAGAACTCAACAAAAGAAACAGCCTTTTATTTATAAACATGGTTTTATCATGCCTCACATGAAACAGGGCACAGTACCTCACAAAATACACTACTTTGTGCACAGCAAATCATCCATTTTATAGAGAAATTTCCTCTAACCAGATGGAAATGAAACGAAGATCGGTTCAGTGGTTAATAGTGAGAAAGAAGATGTGAATTGAAGAATGGGAATCAATAGATTGCTGGGCAGAAAAGCTGCAAATAGAATTCAACTTGAACAAGAGGGAACAACAAACATGGCAAGGAAATACACTATAAAAGGTCAGATAGTGTACAGGAACAGAGGGACCTTGGAGTACAATTTCACATATTCCTCAAGGGCAAGTAGATTAGGTGGCCTGAAAAACGAGATTCTTCTCGTTATTAACTGAGGACCAGAGTGCTGCGAATAGTATCACCTAACTAGCAGGTTTGATTGCATTGTGGGAGTTCCACTTAAGACCTAGGGAAGATGTTGCCTGAAGTGGAGAATTTTGGTTAAATAAAAATTGAAAGCCCAAGGTTATTCTGTATGGAATAGAGGAGACTGAGAGAAGAATTTTAAAAATTGTTTTGTGGGATTATGGGCATCACTGACTGGCCATATCTAGTTGTCCTTGAGAAGGTGGGGATGAGCTGCCTTCTTGAACCGCTGTAGGTTGACCCATAATGCTCTTAAGGAGAGAATGCCAGGATTTTGACCCAGTGATAGTGAAAGAAAGGTGATATATTTCAAAATTAGGATCATGGAGGGGAACGTCAAGGTGGCAGTTGTTCTAGAAGGAAGTGGTTGTGGGTTTGGAAGGTGCTGTCTGAGGATCTTGAGTGAACTTCTGCAGTGCACACACTTGTAAATGGCACACACTGCTGCGACTGAACATTATTGGAGGAGGGCATGGATCAAGCAGAATGCTTTGTCTGGACTGATATATAAAAATGACAAGGAGCATGGGTAAAGTGGAAAGGAAGAACCTATTTACCCTAGCAGAAAGATCAATGGTTGAAGAGACATAGATTTTACTCACTCAGGAAGGGAAGTTGAGTATTTTTTTCCCCACCCATAGGATGGTGGGGCTCCAGATCGCACTTCCTGAAAGGGTGAAGATGCAGAGAACTCCATCACACTGAAATAATAACTCAAGTGTTGTAACCTAGAAGAGCTGAATGGCCAATACCACTCCCTATATCTTATGTTAACACACAGGATAAGAAATCAAGAGCTGGCAAGTGGAATTAAATTGCAGCTCTCTAACTCAGTCAACACAGACATGATGAGTCTAATGGCTTGCTGCCAACCTTTTTATTTTGAGTGAAGAGATACGACAGCAGTGAAATGGTTTAGGTTAAGGAAGTAATGCTGCCTTGTCTCCATGTTCAACTTTTATTTAAACATGTGAACCAGACAGACATATTGCAGAGTCTGCAGCCTAGTCTTCCAGCTGACAACCCCATTCTCTATGATCAGTGAAGAGCATTATGTGCAATTCCTCAACCTCTCAGGAGTTGGGAGATCATGTTGCAGCTGTGTAGGACATTGGTTAGGCCACTTTGGAATATTGATTTTCTTCCTCTTGGAAGGATGTTGTGAAACTTGAAAGGGTTCAAAAAAGATTTACAAGAATGTTGCCAGGGTTGGAGGATTTGAGCTATAGGGAGAGGCTGAACAGGCTGGAGTTGTTTTCCCTGGAGCGTCAGAGGCTGAGGGGTGACCTTATAGAGGTTTATAAAATCATGAGAGGCATGGATAGGATAAATAGACAAGGTCTTTTCCCTGGGGTGGGGGAGTCCAGAACCAGAGGCATAGGTTTAGGGCGAGAGGGGAAAAGTATAAAGTGGACTTAAGGGGCAACTTATTCACACAGAGGGTGGTACGTGTATGCAATGAGCTGCCAGAGGAAGTGGTGGTGGCTGGTACAATTACAACATTTAAAAGGCATCTGGATGGGTATATGAGTCAAGTGTAAATGGGACTAGATTAGTTTAGAATATCTGGTGGGCATGGATGAATTGGACAAAAGAATCTGTTTCCATGCTGTACATCTCTATGAATCTACTTTCTATGGAGAGTCCTGTATTTCGATGTTGGGTGGATCTCATCTCAGGTGTGTGGAGTACAAACCACAGAGCCAGCGAGATCAAGGGAACTCCGAGGTAATTTTCTGCATTCAGGTTTGCCTGCCTAATCCTCTTACACCTCAGCAAACATTCAGAAGGATTTTCACACAACAATCTGACCAAGATTTAACTCATGTTAAGAGATCACTGAATAGGAAAGAGATCGCTTTTTACAGGGTTGGTAAGAGACTCACTTCATTCTTTCCTTGTTACAGATAGATTCCCGAAACAGTACATGTTCCTAAACAGTTGGCTGACTGCAATTTACACCGAAAGAATGTGAGGGGTTTAAAAAAAACTGGCTCAAACTAAATTATCCACAAAGCTACAGATCGAGGAACAGGTACAGTGTGGTTTCAGGTTTATAATTCCCTCATTCTACGGAGGCCACTAGGCTGCAATACGTTGTCTGAAAAGGTAAGGCCACCCACCTAGATCCCATCCATACAACACAGACAAATGGCAACAGAGTTTCAAAATTGTGCACGTTGATGGAAAAATCTGGAAAACTAGCAAAAAGCACACAGATTTGAGCAATTCAACTGTCGATAGAATGAGAGGGAAATGGCGGTGAAACAAACAGACAAAACTTTGGGGTGGTGGAGTATTTCTGTTTTTCAGCAGCAGCAGCTCGAAGGGCAGGAGCTTGGACCAAGGGCCTGTCAGGAGAGGTGAGTCACTGATTTAACTTTTTACACATGACACCGGACAGCAGGGGTTTCTGGGAAAGGGGGGACTTTTTTCCCTCACAGCTACAAGTGAGTGTTTTCTAAACGTACCTTTGTAGGGCCTCTCATCCAACCACCTCCTCTAACCTTAAATACCAGGGACACATCAGGTAAGTTTCTCTTCTTTTTTACTTTCTGATAAGGCGACTAGCAGGGATGACAGTGCAGGTACAGGAATGTTCCTCCTGCATGATGTTTGAGGTGAGGGACGTCATTAGTGCCCCATCCAAGTACATCTGCAGGAAGTGCACCCAACTCTCGCTCCTCCAAGACTGTGTTAGGGAACTGGAGTGGGAGGAAGAGGCTGAGATAGATAAGAGTTACAGAGAAGCAGTTGCTCCTAGGCACGAAGAAAGTTGGGTGACTGTTCGAAAGGGGAAAAATACAGTCAGTCAGTAGAGCGATCCCCTGAAAAACCAAGTATACCATTTTGAAAACTGTTGGAGGGAGATGGGGGACGACGACTTACTAGGGGCATGAAATGGGGCCAAAGTCTCTGGCATAAAGTCTGCCCTTGTTGCACAGAAAGGAAAGAGGGAAAGGAGGAGAGTGTTAGTAATTGGGGATTCAATAGAGGGTCAGATAGAAGATTCGTTGGGAACAAAAGAGAATCATGATTGGTGTGTTGCCTCCCAGGTGCTAGCGTCTGTGATGTCTCTGATCATGTCTTTGGGGTCCTGAAGGGAGAAGGTGACCAGCCTCAAGTCGTGGTCCATATAGGTACCATCGACACAAGTAGAAAGAAGGATAGGGATGTAAGGCAGGATTTCAGGGAGGTAGGGTGGAAGCCGAGAGCTAAAACTAACAGAGTTGCGATCTCTGGTTTGTTGCCCATGCCATGTGATAGTGAGGCAAGGAATAGGGAGAGATATCAGCTGAACACGTGGCTGCAGGGAGAGTTGGAGGGGGGGGGGGGGGGGGGGAGGGTTTCAGGTACTTGATAATTGGAGCTTATTCTGAGGAAGGTGGAACATCTACAAACAGGACGGTCTTCACTTGAACCAGAGGGGTACTAATATCCTGGGTGGGAAATTTGCTGGTGGTATTCGGGTAGGTTTAAACTAGCTCAGCAGGGGGATGGGAACCTGAAGTGTAGCTCCAGTACACAGGAGGATGAGGAGACATGACATGGAGGGCATGAACAGGATTTCACGGTCACAGGAGTGTACTGGCAGACAGCAAGCTGGTTTAAAGTGTGCTTTCGATGCCAAAGTATCTGGAATAAGGTAGATGAGCTTGCAGCATGGTTAGGTACCTGGGACTTCGATGTTGTGGCCATTTCGGAGACATGCGTAGAGCAGGGTTAGGAATGGATGGCGCAGGTTCCAGAGTTTAGATCTTTCATTACGAACAGGCAAGGTGGTAAAAGATGGGGGAGGTGTGGCCTTGTCAGTCAAGGAGGAATAAAGGTGGCTGAAAGAACTTTTGACGAGGACGCGTCTGCTGAGGTAGTGTGGGCTGAGGTTAGAAACAGGAGAAGAGAGGTCACACTGCTGGGAGTTTTTTGTTATATACACCTCCGCAGAGTTCCAGGGAGGTTTAGGAGAGGATTGGCAAAATGATTCTGTGTAGGAGTGAAAGGAACAGGGTGGTTATTATGGGGGACTTTAACTTCCCCAACATTGACTGGAAATGCTATAACTCAAGTGCATCGGATGGACTAATTTTTGTCCAACGTGTACAGAAGAGTTACCTGACACAGTATGTCGAAGGGCCGACAAGAGGGGAGGCCATATTGGATCTGGTGCTTGGAAATGAACCAGGCCAGGTGTTTGCTTTAATGGTAGTTGAGCACTTTGGAGAAAGCGACCATAATTCAAGTAAGTTTAATTTAGTGATGGAAAGGGATAGGTACATGCCACAGGGCAAGAGTTATCGATGGGACAAGGACAATTATAATGCAATTAGGCAAGACTTAGGAGGCATAGAATGGGGTAACAAAATGCACAGGATGGGGACAATCAAAATGTGGAGCTGGTAAAAAGGAACAAATATTGTATGTCCTTGACAGGTATGTCCCTGTCAGGCAGGGAGGAAGTGATAAGGTAAAGCAATCTTGGTTTACCACAGAAATTGCATCACTTGTTAAGTGGAAGCAGGAGGCTAATGTGACGATGAGACGAAATAGTTTCAGATGAGGCAATGGAGAGTTACAGATTAACGAGGAAGGATTGAGAGAGAGTTGAGAAGAGCAAAGAGAGGAGACGAGCATTCTTTATCAAATAGAATAAAGGAGAACCCTAAAGCTTTCTATAGGTATGTGAGGAATATAAAAGATGACTGGGTAGAAATAGGGCCAATCAAAGACAGAAGTGGGAAGCTGGACCCTGTGGAGGTTGGAGAGGTGGTAATCGAATATTTCTCCATCTGTTTTCACTCAAGGAGAATATTGTTGATGAGAAGAATGATATATGAGGTATTAGACTAGAAAGGATTGAGGTTAGTAAGGAAGAGGTGTTATCAATTCTAGCAGGTGTGAAAGTAGACAAGTCCCCTGGGCCGGATGGGATTTATCCGAGGATTCTCTGGGAAGCTAAGGAGGAGATGGTGGAGCCTTTGGCTTTGAGTTTTGAGTCGTCATTGTCTACAGGTTTAGTAGAGGACCGGAGGATTGCAAATGTTGTGACCTTGTTCAATAAGGGCAGTAGGGATGACCCAGTGAGCCTTACATCTGTTGTAGGAAAGGTTTTGGAAAGGATTATGAGAAATAGGATTTATAATCATCTAGCAAGCAACAAGTTGATTGCAGATAGTCAACATGGTTTCGTCAAGGGCAGGTCATGCCTCACAAACCTCAGTTTTTTGAGAAGGTGACCAAGTATGTAGATAAGGGTAGGGCAGTTGAAGTGGTATACATGGACTTCAGTAAAGCCTTTGATAAAGTTCCACATAGTGGGCTGTTGGAGAAAATACAGATGCATAGGACTGAGAGTGATTTAGTAGTTTGGATTAGAAACTGGCTTTCTGCAAGAAGGCAGCGAGTGGTGGTTGATGGAAAATATTCAGCCTGGAGTCTGTTTTCTTGTGGAGTGAGAACAAAGAACAAATAAAATTTACAGCCCAGGAACAGGCCCTTCGGCCCTCCAAGCCTGAGCCAATCCAAACGTACTGCCTAAACCTGTCTCCCAATTCCTAAGTATCTGTACCCCTCTGCTCCCCACCGGCTCATGCATCTGTCTAGATGCATCTTAAATGAATCAACCGTGCCTGCCTCTACCACCTCTGCTGGCAACGCGCTCCAGACACCCACCACCCTCTGTGTGAAGTACTTGCTGCGTGTATCCCCCTTAAACTTTTCACCTCTCACCTTGAAAGCATGTCCTCTCATTATTGAATCCTTCACCCTGGGAAAAAGCTTATCTCGATCCACCCTGTCTATACCCTTCATGATTTTGTAAACCTCAATCAGGCCCCCCCAAGAGATTTGGAAAGAAGGCTCAGAGGGGATTTGATAGAGACATACAAGATGATCAGAGGATTAGATAGGGTAGACGGTGAAAGTCTTTTTCCGAGGATGATGACATCATCTTGTACAAGGGGGCATAACTACAAATTATAGAGTGATAGATTTAAGACAGATGCCAGAGGCAGGTTCTTTACTCAGAGTGTGAAGGTGTGGGGTGGCCTGCCTGCCAATGTAGTTAACACAGCCACATTAGAGAGATTTAAACAATCTTTGGATAAACACATGGATGAGGATGGGATAGTGTAGGGGGATAAGCTTAAATTAGTTCACAGGTCGGTGCAACATCAAGGGCTGAAGGGCCTGTCCTGCGCTATATTGTTCTATGTTCTATGCAGGAGTTCTTTGAGGAAGAGACTAAGTTGATAGATGAAGAAAGGGCTGTAGATGTCAGATACATGGACTTTAGGAAGGTGTTTGATAAGGTTCCCATGGTAAACTAATGGAGAAAGTGAAGTCACATGGTGTGCAGGGTGCTCTAGGCTAGGTGGATAAAGAACTGGTTGAGCAACAGGAGACAGAGTAGTAGTTGAAGGGAGTTCCTCGAAATGGAAAAAAGTGACCAATGGTGTTCCACAGGGATCAGTGCTGGGGCCACTTTGTTTGCAATACACATAAATGATCCGGAGAGAGCATTGGTGGTCTGATCAGCAAGTTTGCAGATGACACGAAGATTGGTGGAGTAGCATGAAAGCATAGGGGACTGTCAAAGAATACAGGAGAATATAGATAGACTAGAGAGTTAGGCGGAGAAGTGTCAGATGGCGTTCAATCCGGGCAAATGTGAGGTGATGCATTTTGGAAAGTCTAATTCTAGAGCGAACTATACTGTAAACAGAAGAGCCTTGGGAAAAGTTGATGGGCAGAGAGATCTGGGAGTGCAGGTCCATTCTACCCTGAAGGTGGGTGCACAGGTGGATAGAGTGGTCAAGAAGTCATATGGTATGCTTGCTTTCATTGGACGGGGTATTGAGCTGGCAGGCCATGTTAAAATTGTACAAGACATTGGTTCGGCCGCATTTAGAATACCGTGTCCAGTTCTGGTCACCACATTACCAAAAGGATATGGACACTCTGGAGAGGTTGCAGAGATATTGCTTTGTATGGAAGGTGCTAGCTATGAAGAGAGGTTGAGAAGGTTAGGATTGTTTTCATTAGAAAAAAGATGATTGAGGGGGGGATTTTGATTGAGGTTTACAAAATCATGAAGGGTATGGACAGGGTAGATAGAGATAAGCTTTTTACCAGGGTGAGGGATTAAATAACGAGAGGTCATGCGTTCAAGGTGAGAGGAGAAAAGTTTAAGGGGAATACACGTGGGAAGTACTTTGCACAGAGGTTGATAGGTGCCTGGAATGCGTTGCCAGCAGAGGCAGGCATGGTAGATTCATTTAAAGTGCGTCTGGATAGATGCAAGATTAAGTGGGGAGCAAAGGGATACAGATCCTTAGGAATTGGGCAATAGGTTTAGACAGTGGATTTGGATCGGCTCAGGCTTTGAGGGCCGAAGGGCCTGTTCCAGGGCTGTAAATTTCCTTCGTTCTTATGTGTGGAGAGTCAAAGCAGACAAACAAGTATTTGGGGATTTTTTTTGAGGGGGTGGGGGCAAAATCAAGATGAGGCAAATGGTTGGGCTGATTGTGAGGGAAGCCAAATAGACATCAGGATGTATACCTCGCCTGTTATTGCAGACCATACTTTGAGTGTGTTGTCATCGGAACCACTCAAAATCCGGTTTCCTGAGAACTGCAGGCAAGTGATGACATGATCATCATGACCTTTCAGCACCTGAAAATACAAACAAAACAATTGTTTTACCAGTCAGCAACACTAACACCGAATGTGAACATTAAATATCTTCAGAATTATTTACATCCTGTTTAATTTCACAATGCAGCTAACTCTGGCATCTTTATCTGCCCTTCATGTCAATTTGGAGATTAAAACCTCAGCCATTAATATGCGGCTCCTAGTCCCTGCTCTTCAGTCCTAGGTTTCTCTGCAGCTCTTCTGTAAAACATTAAGTAGATACTCATTTGGTCCATCACTTTTTTTTTGCAAGAGAAGGCAAAATTAATTGAACAGCACTGCTCTCTCTCCCTGCTATCATACTTCACTTCATACCTGAAAACCTCCTGTACTGGGAATTATTTCCCAGAGCTTGCCAGTATTAACTCGGTTTGTCTATTTTTCACCAACTTATTTCCAGTAGCAGTTTGTCTCAACTATAAATAGCTTCGTTTTCGACCATTAGCCCAAAAATTTATGTTCTGGCAGAAAAGACTGCTGTAACAATCAAAAGGAGGAACCCTTAATCTCCTCCAACTCAGCTGCAATACACCATTCAATGTGGGCTTTTGGTCAGTAGGCAGGATGATTGCCATTACAGAAATGCCTCAAATAGGAGAGCAGAATGCTTGTAGATAAAAACTTAGTCACTTCATGAATCATGAGCTTATGGTTCAGTGTCACACCATATTTGGTTCAGTGAACTTTCAGGGCTGGGGTGCAAGTAAAATAGCTCATTTTCATCATGTCAAAGCTTTACACTGATAAGATTAGATTGCTTACAGCGTGGAAACAGGCCCTTCCGCCCAACAAGTCCACACCGACCCGCCAAAGCACGACCCACCCGGACCCATTTACCCCTTCACCTAACACTGTGGGCAATTTAGCATGGCCAATTCACCTAACCTGCACATTTTTGGACTGTGGGAGGAAACCAGAGCACCCGGAGAAAACACAGGGAGAATGTGCAAACTCCACACAGACAGTTGCCTGAGGCAGAATGGAACCCAGATCTCTGGCACTATGTATACATGCTGGATCACTGTCAATGAAGAGCACAGGAACTGAAGTTAGATAATAGACCAGAATTCATAAGGCATGTTCTCTCAGGAAGAGAAAGATAAATCTGCACTGATCACCTTTTGCTTGTTCAGTTATCTTATCTCAATCTTTGTCATTAATGGTTTTCAATTCTTTGGTTGAGCTACTGAAATAAGCAAACTAGAAGCTAAATTTTTCCCCATCAGGAACAAGGAGGGAATGAATTCAATAAAGCAGGCAATTCATGGCCTAGTGCCAGAAAATAACCACGAAAGCTCATCATTAACAAAACACCACCCTTCCAGGCTGGCCGAGTCCAATACACATGCAACTCTTGTAACAACAACAACAATAACACTTGACTTGGTACTCAAAGCATTAATTTTACAATTACATCAAATCATTCTTCAAAGACTGCAATGATTGAATGAGAAAGATCATAAGAATTGGACGAGGTAGGGCATTTTGCCCCCCAAGCTTGCTGTGCCTTTATGATGATCATGGCCAATTTAACTCAAGCTCAATGAAGGCTGAACCTGCTAATATGATGCGGATTAGTTAAACCCTTCATCCCAGGATTCGGCCTACTGAATCACTTTTGAACCAATCCCATTGCCAGTGCATCTTTGAAGAAAGAGACCGGTTCATAGTATTCCAGGATGGCCTCACCAACAGCTGTCCAATTGGTCACTCCCCTTGTCGATTTTTAAACTCCAACCCCCAAGCAATAATAGTCTTGCTATCATTCCCTTGCAGAATTTCAGGAAGGATGCTAAATACAGCATTACATACATCTTCAAGCCAAATAAAAACAAAACGTATCAATCTGTACAGGCTCATTCAAACAAAAGCTAACCAACAAATTCAAGGATTCCAGAAAGTGTGGTTAACTGGATCCAGAATTGGCTGAGAAGCAGAAAGCAGAGGATAATTGTCAAGGGGCGATTGCGTGACTGGAAGCCTGTGTCCTGAGGAATTCTGCAGGGAGCAGTGTTGGGGCCCCTACTGTTTGTGGTGTACAAACTGTCCCTGATTTAGCCATGTCTGATTATGAACACTAATAGTTCATAATAGATGGTATTAGTAATAACATTAGCAAATTTGCTGATGATACTAAGCTGGGTGGCAGGGTGAAATGTGAGGAGGATGTTAGGAGAATACAGGGTGACCTGGACAAGTTAGGTGAGTGGTCAGATGCATGGCAGATGCAGTTTAATGTGGATAAATGTATGGTTATCCACTTTGGTGGCAAGAACAGGAAAGCAGATTACTACCTAAATTGACTCAATTTAGGTAAAGGGGCAGTACAAAGAGATCTGGGTGTTCTTCTTGTACACCAGTCAATGAAGGTAAGCATGTAGGTACAGCAGGTAGTGAAGAAGGCTAATAGCATGCTGGCTTTCAAAACAAGAGGGATTGAGTATAGAAGCAAAGAGGTTCTCCTGCAGCTGTACAGGACCCTTGTGAGACCACACCTGGAGTGCTGTGTGCAGTTCTGGTCTCCAAATTTGATTAAAGACATTCTGGCTATTGAGGGAGTGCAGCGTAGGTTCACGAGGTCAATTCCTGGAATGGCAGGATTACCTTACACTGAAAGACTGGAACGACTGGGCTTGTATACCCTTGAGTTTAGAAGACTGAGAGGGGATCTGATTGAGACATATAAGATTATTAAAGGATTGGACACTCTGGAGGCAGGAAACATGTTTCCGCTGATGGGTGAGTGCCGAACCAGAGGACACAGCTTAAAAATACAGGGTCGACCATTTAGGACAGAGATGAGGAGAAACTTCTTGACCCAGAGAGTGGTGGCTGTCGGCAGTGGAGGCCCAGTCTCTGGATTCATTTAAGAAAGAGTTGGATGGAGCTCTCAAGGATTGTGGAATCAAGGGTTATGGAGATAAGGCAGGAACAGGATACTGATTAAGGATGATCAGCCATGATCATATTGAATGGTGGTGCAGGCTTGAAGGGCAGAATGCACCTATTGTCTAGTTACAAGCAAGATCATACACAGATTGTTATTAGCATTAAATTTCAAAGATCCAGCAAGCTCTTCAATCAACACAACGAAGAGTATGTAGGTCAATCTGATCTTAGAGTTGGATAAAAGGCCGGCACAACATCGAGGGTTGAAGGGCCTGTACTGTGCTGTACTGTTCTATGTTCTCATATTTTCAAACAACTGTTTTTATTGTTCTATATTGCTTACAAATCGGCTTATGAATATACCCGACAATGGAACACATTCGCAACCTAGGAACTGCCCATATACATACATGACTTAGACTTAAGCAATCGGATAAATGGGAGGTGATGTACTTGTTTGGGCGATTAGAAATGTAGTTTCTGCAGGTGGTGGTGGTTAGAGATGTTGTTTTTGCAGATGGGTGAGGGGGTGGCGGTGGAGGGGAAAGGGAACATTACACAAATGGTCGCAGGATTCTTGCAGCATACATAAGGCTAAGATTTTAACGAATATAGGAGGTTTTTGTTTAAGAAATAGTTTTAAACTAAGAAATAACTTTAAAGTGTTGTAGCTGACCACAAAAGTAGTAGTAGGGGCATTACACAATAAGCTTATAGTACGATAAGGGGAACTGGATAAAATAACAGACAGGCTGTAACAGACAAGGACAAGGACAGCAGGGTAGTCAGATAAGGAAAATTAGAGAAAAACAAGTGAGGTAACCAGCTTATGATAGGATGAGATTAGACCAATGGGAAAAGGGAGGCATGATTCAGCAACTTGCAAACTGAACAAAGAAAGTTTACATGCTTTGTTACACGTGCATTTTTGCTTGATTACAGAGGTGTCTGGTACTTGCAAGGCCGTAATAAATTGTTCTTGTTTCCAAGGCTTTGTCTCAGGCTGATTTGTGAGTCTTGTTTCTCACACTTGGGCAGGACCAAAAAGGCAAGGGAATACATACTGAACAGTAGGACCCTGGGAAGGATCAGAGGGACAAAGAGTGCATCAACATGGGCACCTTCAGGTATCAGAACATATGGATCAAGTGGCTAAAGTGCATTTGGTATACTGGCCTCAATTAGCTGATGCATAGAGTCTAAGAACGAGAAGATTATGCTGGAACTGTATAAACCATTGGTAAGGTGACTGCTAGGAGATCTGAAATCCACTCACTGGCGAGGGTTCAGAGAAGATTTACCAGGATCTGGCCTGGGCTGGAGAGTTTCAGTTATGAAAAAAGATTGTTTTACTTCGAGACGAGATTGGGAGGGAACATGATTGGGATGTATAACTTTGAAAGGCATAGGTCGGGCAGACAGGAGGGAACATTTTTATTTGGTGAAGGAATAATGAATAAGGGGCATAGATTTAATCTGAGTGGTAGTAGGTTTAGAGCAATGTGAGGAAATTCTTTTCTCCCCATCTGTTATGAAGAAGTGGGTGTACTTTAAGAGAGTTAAAAGCAGCAGAACCACCAGACACAGCACCAAGTGTTCTCAATAAGGCAACAATGTTAACACTTGGTCGAAGAACTTGATTATCTGGTTGCCTGGAAATAACAAAAAAAATGTGAATTTGGCCAATCAGTTTAAATTATTCCCCGAAAAAAAAATACAAATTTCCAATCAAGTTTGTCAATATACTTGATTCAATCTTAAAAGCCAATGACACCCTTCATGGCTTTTGCCCGAAACGTCGCTTTTACTGCTCCTTGGATGCAGCCTGAACTGCTGTGCTTTCCCAGCACCACTCTAATCTAGACTCTGGTTTCCAGCATCTACAGTCATTGTTTTTACCAAAGCCAATGACACAATCCCATGCTCTGGAGTATAAGACTGGGGGAAAATTGTATAGTTAGGATGAGAAATGCCAAGCCCCAGCGGGTAAAAGACTGCCTGAAAAATAGCTCTCTTAAAAAGGTACCTTTCTCGATCAGTAACCTGTGAAGCAGAATCAAGGTTAGAGTGGTGCTGGGAAAACATAGTAGGTCAAGCAGCATCTGAGGAGCAGGAAAAATCAATGCTTTGGGCAAAAGCCCTTCATCACAGCTTCTGCTGTGAAGCAGAATCCCTAAGAAGACAATGACACATGAAGATCCAAGTAGAAGAACCAAAAGCTGCCTGGTTTTGAGATAAGAAGTCTTGCTTTGTAAATCTTAATTGGTAGTTTTATCAGCCCAGTATTATAGAAGGGAAAGTAAAAGACAGGTTAGAGTAAGGACTTTACATAACTGTTAGGTTATTATTCTTTGTTATACTTTAAGAAATAAAATTGTTAATTTTTACTTTAAATAGTTCTTGGCCATTCAAATTTTTAGATTACTGCACAGGATAAATCTTTTCTGTATTGCTGGTTTTAAATTAAGCAGGACAGTTTACCCCACATCACAACACCACCCAAAG
Organism: Chiloscyllium punctatum; assembly: GCF_047496795.1. NCBI lineage: Eukaryota > Metazoa > Chordata > Chondrichthyes > Orectolobiformes > Hemiscylliidae > Chiloscyllium > Chiloscyllium punctatum. The sequence goes on from NC_092747.1 coordinate 1,299,749, forward strand.
GGGTGGTGGAAATCTGGAACTCATTATTTGTAAAGATGCTTGAAGCAGAAACCCTCACAACACTGAAGAAGAATTTAGATGTGCACTTACAATGCCAAGACAAACAAGCTATGGGCCAAGTGCTGGAAGTAGAAAGAGAATTATGAGGCTTGTTTTGTTTTCACTAGTGAAGACTTGATGGGCTAAAGCACCTTTTTCTACACAGTAGATCAACATAACACTAAGGCTGGGACTAAGTACACAAAGATTTTGCAGTTTAGAAGAATGACAGGTAATCACACTGAAACAACATGCCTCTTTGGCAATGGTGCTGTTTCCTACAGTTGTAGAGTCAATAACTACGAGGCACAGTATCATACTGAGCTCCTGACCATTTGGGACTGACAAGAGTTGATTTCTACACTCCGAGAACTATTAATCTTCGGAACTCCCAACCCCAAAGCAAGTACACTCATGTAAACGATCTATATATTTTTGCATCCAGAGAATCAGGGATAAAAGGAATGGGCACAAAAGTAGATTGATGAACAAAAAATGCAACATTATTTAAATAAATGGCAGAGCAGGCTCAAGCAGCTTTGCAGCAAACTCCTGCTTTATGATGTTCCAACATTCCTGTCACTCGAGTGCAAGCTTAATACATCAAAGCTGTCTCTTAATGTCAAGTCAACCTCCAACAACTTTTGTTGTGTTTCAATGAATTGGTTAGCAACAGAGATCTGAGCATTTCCTCAGTGTTTATAAACTGGAACCATTAGTTAAACAATCCAGACTAACAGGCTAAGGATAAGCTTGTGTTAATTTCTCCGCATTTACACAGGGTTTGCAGCTACACCAGCAAGTTTGGTCTTACCTTTGGAGGTTTTATCTCTCCAGAACGCCAGTTTGTGTCAATTTTATGCTGCCTCATGAAGGCAGATTTCCAGGGACTGTACATGAAACCAGTACTGAGCATCCGACGCCGCCGAAGGTACAGGGGCTCCTCAATCACTGGACCGGAAAGAAACAGAACCACGGTAAATTCACTTGAAATACGTTTGATTACCTCTCAAACTCTGATCTGTTTTACTGGGGTAGCACTGCTATTCGCAGAGCTATCACAAAAGTTAAATATTGAGAAAAATTTCAGACCCAGGGTTCTTAAAAAGCACAGAACAGATTCATCATGATTCTTTATAAGTAATTAGACTCAGCTACAGGTAAATAGCTATGAATACATTGGCACAGACTGATTAAAACTTATTCCCTTATCAACTCCTCCTTACACACAGACAGTAATACAACGGCAGGAAAAACAACGTGGGTTGGATGGACAAAGAGTAAATGGCAAGACAGTTCGGTGGATCCTGAGAGGATTCTTACACTGGTCACAATGCTGTTTGTTGGTCACCTCTTTTCAGATGGCCTCACTGATTTGGAAGGGGTACAGGATGACTTATCGATTAAAAGTTACCACTTACAGCAACTGAAGTTAAAGTAATTTTCTCAAATGGGAACAGGAGTAGGCCATTTGACCCCTTGAGCCTGCTCTGCCATTTGTTATGATCACAGCTGATCTTTCAACTCAACAGCCCGTTCCAGCTTTTCCCTCCTATCCTATGATCCCTTTACACCAAGTGATATATCCAACTCCTTTTTGAAATCAGACATCATTTGGGTCCTGACTATGGAAGCATATTCCACAGACTCACCATACACTGGGTGAAGATATTTAAACTCAACTCAATCCTAATGAGTTACCTGTATGTTTGGGTTGAACCTTGGTTCTGGACTCTGGTCATCAGAAATATTATTCTTGCATCTAACTTGTCTAGCCCTGTTACAATTTAATAGGTTTCTTAAGATACTCATTCTTCTGAACTCCAATTATAATCCTAACCAATTGAATCATGCACTTCAAGTGCACAATAAATATGGCTGAGTCAACACAGTTTCGTCATGAGGAGGTCATGCCTGACAAATCTTAGTATTCTTTGAAGAGGTAATGAGCAAGTTAGGCAAAGGAGAGCCAGCGGACATGATTTATATGAATTTCCAGAAGGCCTCCGACAAGGTGCTGCACAGGAGGCTGCTAAAAAAAAGGTTAAGAGTCCATGTTGATAGGGGCAAGGCAGTTGCATGGATAGAGGATTAGCCGACTGGTAGAATGTAGAGAGTGGGGATAAAGGGGTCTTTTTGCGATGGTAATTGGTGACCACTGGAGTTCCGCAGGGGTCTGTGTTGGGGCCATAGGTATTCACGGTATGCATTAATGATGTGGAGAAACTAAGAGCATTATTGCGAAGTTTGCAGATGACACAAAAGATAGATGAAGAGACAGGTAGTACTGAAGCAGGAAGGAAACAAAAGGACTTAGACAGGCTAGGAGAGCGGGCAAAGAAGTGACAGATAGAATACAATGTGGGAAAGTGTGAGATTATGCACTTTGGTAGGAAGAACAGAGGCATAAACTATTTTCTAAATGGGAAAAGACTCCGAAATCTGAAGCACAAAGTGACTTGGGAGTACTAGTTCAGAATTTTCTGCAGGTTAACATGCAGGTTCACAGTTGGCAGTGAGGAAAGCAAATGCAATGTTAGCATTCATCTCAAGAGGGCTGGGATACAAGAGCAGAGAAGTACTGCTGAGGTTGTATAAGGCTCTGGTCAGACCACATTTGGAATACTGTGAGCAGTTTCGGCCCCTCAACCTAAAGATTGAGGTACTGGAATTGGAGGGGTCCAAAAGGAGGTTTATAAGAATGATCCTGGGTATGAAGGGCATGTCATAGGAGGAGCTGTTGAGGATTCTGGCTCTGTACTCTTATCGAGTTTAGAAGGATGAGGGCAGGACCTGATCGAAACTTATGGAATACTGAGGGGCTCGGATAAGAGTCGACGTGGAGATGATGTTTTCACTAACAGGGGAGACGAGAACCTGAGGGCACAAACTCAGAATGAAGGGATTACACTTCAGAACTGAGATAAAGAGGAATTTCTTCAGCCAGAGGTTATGGAGTCTGTGGAATTCATTTCCGCAGATGGCTGTGGAGGCCAATTGAGTGTACTTGAGGCAGAGATAGATTCGTAAGAGGATCAAGTGTTACAGGGAGAAGGCAGGAGAATGAGACTGAAAAGTACATCAGCCATGATTGAATGGTGGAGCAGATTCGATGAGGATACTGGCCTAATTCTGTTTCGATGTCTAAACATGAACAACATTTAAAAAGGTATCTGGACAAAAAGCATGTGGGTAACAAAGATTTAGACTCTGACTCTATGACAAATTTCCCTCTCACTAAACCCAGAGCCCCCCAACATTTCTGGGACATTACCTATGCCCTCCTTTCTGAGCACAGTGCCAAAGTATCTAGAGTCAGAGCCCTACAGCAGGGAGAGGGGCCCTTTGGGTCAAACTGGCCCATGCTGACCAAAATGTCCATCAAAGCTAACCCCATTTCATTGCACTTTCCTATGTATTTGTCCAAATGCTTTTTAAATGTTAATGTACCCGCCTCAACCACATCTGCTGGCAGCTCATTCCATATGCGTACCACCCTCTGTATAAAAACATTGCCCCTCAGGTTCCCTTTTATTCTTTTCCCTCTAACTTTTAACTGATACCATCTAGTCCTTGATTCCCCAACCCTGGGAAAAAGACCGAGTGCATTCACCCTATCCATACCTCATGATCTTATACACTTGTATAAATGTTCCCCTCTCAGTCTCCTACACGCGAAAGAAAAAAGTCCTAGCTTGTCCAATCTCTCCCTATAACTCAGACCATTGAGTCCTGGCAACATCCTTGTAAATTTCTTCTGCACTCTTTCTAGTTTAATAACATCCTTCCTATAACAAGGTGACCAAAACTGAACACAATACTCCAAGTGCAGCCTCACCAACATCCTGTACAACTACAACATAATTTCCCAACTTCTATATTCAATGCTTTGACTGACGTAGGCCAGTGTGCCAAAAGCCACCTTCACTGCCTTATCTACTTGTGACTCCACTCTCAGAGAACCGTGCACCTGAACCCCAAGGTCCCTCTGTTCCACTACACTCCCTGAGGCCCTACCATTCACTGTGGAACTCCTAACTCAATTTGACTTTTCAAGATACAAGACCTCAACATTTACCTATATTAAAGTCCATAGGCCATTTCTCAGCCCACTTCCCCAGCTGATCAAGGTCCTACTGCAATTTCTGATAACCTTCCTCACTGTCCTATAAACAATATCTCAAATTTTAGTGTCATCTGCAAACTTACTAATGCCTCGTACATTCTCAGCCAAATTATTAATATAGATAAAAATCAATAACTGACTCAGCATTGACTCGAGGTACTCCACTAGTCACAGGCCTCCAGTCCGACAAACATCCTTCCACTGCTTCCAACCATCAAGCCCCCAAATTACATCCAATTTTCCAGCTCTCCCGAGATTCCATGCGATCTAACCTTCCAAAGCAGCCTACCATGTGGAACCTTATCAAGAGCCTTACTAAAATTTATATAGACTACATCTACCGCCCTGTCCTCATCAAATTTCCTGGTCACTTCATCAAAGAACTCTAATAAATCTGATAGACATGATCTCTCACTCACAAGGCCATGCTGTCTATTTCTAATCCAACACTGTCTTTCCAAATGAATGTATAGCTTGTCTCTCAGAATCTTCAAGTAACTTATCTACCACAGATGTTAGGCTTACCGGTTTATAGTTCTGAGGTTTTCCTTTGCAGCCCTTCTTGAATAAGCGCACAACATTCGCTACCCCCTAGTGTCCTGGGGACCTCACCAGTCGGTAATGACGATGCAAAAATATCAGCCAAGGCCCCCGCAACTTCTCCTCTAGCCTCTTGTAGTGTCCCTGGATATGTCTGGTCAGGACCAGGAGATTTATCTACCTTCATACATTCTAATACACCCAACACGTCCTTGACTGTAATATGGATTGCGCCCAAGATATGACCACTAACTTCCCAAGTTTTCATTACTTTCCCCACAGTAAACTGAGGAGAAATGTTCATTGAGGACCTCACCCATCTCTTGTAGCTCTACACATACATGTCCACTTTGGTTCTTGAGGTCCTATTGTCTCTCTAGTTATTCTTTCTTCTTTCATTATATTAAAGAACCTCTCTGGATTCACCCTTACCTTCCCTGCCAAGTCTATCATGTGCCACCTTTTTCACCCTCCTGATTTCTTTCTTCAGTAAACTCCTATATTCCCCATATACCTCCAGGGATTCCCTTGATCCAAGCTGCTAGTAGCTGAGCCATACCTCCACCTTTTTCTGGTCAAAGCCTTAATATCTCATCATCCATATCTAGTTGGTCAGTCTTTTCTTTGTTCTCTATTATAAATTCCCCTGTTCTGACTGTAAGGATTATTTGTTTTCACCAAGCGTTTTCTCTTCACATACTTGGAAACATTTACAATCAGTATATAGGTCCCCTGCAAGCTTACTCATGTATTTTATTTTCTCTTTAATCAATTCCTTTGTCCTTCTCAGATCTGTTGCTTTTTTCTGGTCAATGTGTATGCCTCTTCCTTGGATTGAATACCATCACTAATATACCTGGTAAGCTTTGGTTTAGCCACTTTTTCCACTTTACTTCTATGTCAAATAGGAATTAACAATGGTTGCAGTTCACCCACATGCTCGTTGAATGTTTGTCATTGTCCTTCCAACAAAGTAATGTTGATCATAGCCAACTCAGGCCTCATAGCATTGCAGTTTCCTCTGTTTAGATTCAGGACCCTCATTTCAGAATCAACTACCTCACTCTCCATCTCAGTGAGGAATTCTATCATATTATGGCTGCTCACCTCCAAGGGGCCTCCACATCTGGAGTGCCAATTATTCCTTTCTCATTATGCAATACAGGATTGTCTATGGGACAAAATCCCTTGATTCTAGTTTATGGATATTAAATTCAGTCAAGTATGAGTTTAAAAGGTTAGTCTCCAAAATGGTGACCCTGAAATGATCACTGATCATCATAAGAATTCAGCTGGCTCACCACTGTTGCGCCATGTTCTGGCCTGTGACTCCAGATCCACAGCAACAGGACTGACTTGTCATGGACCTCTAATCACAGAATGACTGGCCTCCCTTGTTTGACTTATCCCCCCTGCATGGTCCCTGCAGGCTTCTATCCAACCCCCTCCCTGGTCGTCAACTTATTCCCCTACACCCCCACACCTCCCTGTGCACCCCAATCCCACCCTTCCTCACCTCCCTGTGCGCCACAATCCCACCCCTCCCAAAACACTACCACAACTCATCACCCACCTCTGTTTCATTTTAAATGTTCAATTAATCGGAAGGTTCCTAACACACTCATTTACAGGCATTCCTGAATATTTACAAAAAATAATTTGCATACATCACTTCTTAAAACAATTTCATCATCTCGTAACCTCTAATTAACTCTCTTTGAATTCAGCTTTAATTTTTCCATAAAGGACAAAGGCCTGGAACAGCGTGTGTGCTTATGATGGGAGAGGAAGGACGACAATATCACCAATGTACATCCGGCTGCCCACCAACTGACAGAAATCTGCTGCAAAAGGAAGAGCAGGAGGGCCAGCACTCACCTCATGTCATTCCTTTGGTGTTAATTTTCCCACACAACATAATTAAAAGTAGGGTTCATTCACCACAATGAAAACTGATGTGCTCACATCAGGGAAGACTTAATTTTAGCTGCGATCAGTGCCAGTATCAGCAGCAGTGAGGAAATGCAATTGTCAAGTGTACAGCACTTCCTTGTCCTCCTATAGTCATCAGGAAGCCAAGCAAGGAATTAACAACATGCCAGAGATCAAAATTAATTCAAACAAGAATGAATATTGATAATGTTTCCAATGGATAATAGAACTTTAACAGCTTTTCAGGTATGGAGACAAAAAGAAAAAGGACAACATAAACACATGGACACAATGACAGTAAGGGCGACTGCAAATGGAAGTGATAAACTACACAGGAAAAAAGTGAGAACACTTCTGTACAATCTTGAGCCAAAAGTTTACTTCTACACTGAGAAGGTAGGCCAATGTTTTTCCAAAGTCAGTCAGGCTTGGAGGAACACAACATTTTTGTTTATTCATTCACAAATGCACCATCACTAGCTCGATCAACATTTATTGCTCATCCCTAACTGCCCTAGAGACAATGGTGGTGAGGTGCCTTCTCCAGCAACTGCAGTCAGTTGGTGCTGTTAGGAAAGGAATTCCAGGATTTTTCACCAGTGAAATTGAAGGAAATTATAATATTTCAAAATTAGGATTCTGCGTGGTTTGTGGAAGGAGCATGCAGATGGTGACATCCCTGTACTTCTGCTACCCTCACCTTCAGAGGGAAAGGTTGCAGATTTTGAAGGTGCTGTTGGAGAAGCCTTGAATAATTACTGCATTGAATCTTGTAGATGGCACACATAACACCACTGATGGACAGTAGCAGCTAGGGCATGCAGGTTGAAAGTAGTGGATATGGGTGAAAATCAAGTGGGCTGCTTTATTCTAAGTTCTTGAAAACCTGCAAGTATCCAGGCAAGTGGAGGGTCTTCTACGACACTCTTGGCTTCTGCCTGGTAGACAGTGGATAGACATTGGAAGACATGAGGGGAGTTGATTGCTACAGAATTCTGAGACAATGACCTACTCTTGCAGCTATATTATTTGCATAGCAGGTCCAGTTTCGGTTCTGATGAATGATAACCAGCAAGATGTGTAGCCTTGCAATAATGAAGGATTCAGCTGTAGCCATTGAATGTAAACAGGCAATGGTTACGGAGTCATAGTCTTATAATGTGGAATCTAACCCTTCAGTCCAACCAGTCAATGCTGATCATAATCCCAAACTAAACTAACTCTACCTGCTTACGCTTGGCCAATACATCTCCAAACATTTATTTTTAAGTGTACTTATCTAACTGTCTTTTAAACACTGTAGCCCACATTTATCAGTTCCTCTGGCAGTTCATTCCAGTCTGTGTAAAAAAGCTACCCTTCATGTCTTTTAAAAAATATTTCTCTTCACACCTTAAAATATGTACCCTAATCTTGAAATCTCCACCTCTAGCGAAAAGACACCTGCCATTCACCTTATCCATGCCCCTCATGACTTTATAAACCTCTAAGGTCACCTATCAACCTCCTACGCTTGAGTGAAAATACTCCTAGATGATGCAGCCTCTCCTTTTTACTCAAACCCTCCATTCCAGCAACATCTTGGTAAATCTCCTTTGAACCCTCTCCAGCTTAATAATATCCTTCCAATAACAGTAACCAGAAACAGACAGAGTACTCTAGAAAAGGCTTCACCAATGTAGTGTATGAACTCAATATGATGTCCCAACTGGGAGAAAATGAGGACTGCAGATGCTGGAGATCAGAGCTGAAAATGTGTTGCTGGAAAAGCACAGTAGGTCAGGCAGCATCCAAAGAGCAGGAGAATCGACTTTTCGGGCATGAGCCCTTCTTCAGGAAGGGCTCATGTCCGAAACGTCGATTCTCCTGCTCCTTGGATGCTGCCTGACATGCTGCGCTTTTCCAGCATGATGTCCCAACTCCGATACTCAGTGGTCTGATCAATGAAGGCAAGCATGCTAAATGCCTTTTTAACCACTCTTCCATGTGTAATACAAATTTCAAAGACTTATGCACCAGAACCCCTAAGTCTCTCTGTTCTACAGCATTATGCAGGGTCCTTACATAAATTGTATAAGACCTGCCCTTGTTTGTTTTACCAAAATGCATAACCTTTCATTGATCCAAATTAAACTGCATCTGCCACTCTTCAGCCCATTGAACAAATTGATCAAGACCTCTGTGATAATCTTAGATACCCTTCACTGTCCACTAAACCACCAAGTTTGGGGTACTCTGCAAACTTACTAAAATAGGTCTTCTATATTCTCATCTAAATCATTTATACAAATGACAGTCAAAAATGGACCCAGCACTGATCCCTGTGGAACATCGCTGGTCACAGGCCTTTGTCCAAAAAAAACAACCCTTGACCATCATACTGCGACTTTTGTTGATCCAACTGGCAAGCTCAACCTGAATCCCATGTGACGTATCTTTATTAATTAGTCTACCATGCAGAACCTTGTCAAGAGCTTTACTAAAATTCAAGTAAACAATGTCTACCATTCTGCCCTCAATCTTCTAGGTGACTTCCTCAAAAAACTCATTCAAGCTTGAAAGACACAATTTCCCTCTCATAAAACCATGCTCACTATCCAGAATCGTCCTTGCCTCTCCAAATGCATATAAAATGTGTTTTTCAGAATCCCCTCCAACAATGTACCAACACCAGTGATGTCAGACTCACCAGTCTATAATTTCCAGGCTTCTCCTTACAACCTTTCTTAAATGAAGGCAAACAATTAACCACTCTGCACACCACTCGGCACCTCATCCACAGTTATAGATGATGAAGAAATGTTTCTGCAAAGGGGCCTGCAATTTCCTCCTTCACTTTCCACAATGGCCTGGGTGATACTAAATTAGGTCCAGATACATCCACTTTCATATTTTCCAAAAGCCTCCAGCACTTACAGATTCCCTCTGGTTGCAGATGGTCACTGACTGGCAACTGTGCAGCATACATGTTCTTTGCCATTTGTCAGCCCAAGCCTGGAGATTGTGCAGATGTTGCTGCATTTTGACAGAGAACCTTTCAGTATCTCAAGAATTGTGAGTGGTGCTGAGCATTCTTCGTTGATGGCTGCACATCCTCAGTTCTGACCTTATAATGGAGGGAAGGTCCATGATGCAGCAGTTGAAGATAGGTGGACCTAGTGCACTACTCTGAGGAACTCCTGCAGAGATGTTCAGGAGAGATAGAATGCATAAAGCTCTAGCACAGAGGGATTTGGAAGTCCTCATACATAAATCATAAAACACGAGCAAAGCTTAGCAGGTAATAAAGGTGGTACATGGAATGATGACCCTTAGTTCAAGGGGAATGTAGCATAAAATAGCCAAGTTTGGTGAAACTATACAAGGCACAAATAAGAGCACAGTTGGAATACTGTGAACAGTTTCAGGCTCTTTAGGAAAGAAATATTGACATGAGGGGCAATGTAGAGAAGGTTTACTCGGCTGGTCCCAGGTATGGAGATCCTGGGTCTCATGACATGGGGTGAGATGGTTGGGCATGTCCTTATTTGTGTCTTACTGAAACGTAAAAGATGCATAGATGACTTGGCAAATGTGGGAAAGTGGAGGACAACAGGATATTATCTCAGAATAAGGGATCACCAAATTGAGAGAGAAATAAGGAAGAATTTCATCCCTGAGGGCAATCTGTAGAACTCCTTACTGCAGAGGGCTGTGAAGGCTCGATCAGCATACTTAAGGCTGAGATACGCTCATTGTTAATCATTCAGCTAATCAAAGGCTACAGGGAGAAAGCAGGAAAGTGGAATTGTGGATCAGATCAGCCAGCTCATTGAATGGAGAGTAGATGTAACTGGTTGAATGGTCTACTTGAGCTCTCATCTCTTCAAATCTACATTGGACTCAGCTAGTTCTTTTATTTTCAAATAGAGGGGTGCAGGTGGCATATCACATCTGCAGAAAACTGACATGAGGGAGGAAAGCAAACCTTGTACAGACATTAGACCATCAATGTTAAACAATTCTTTCATCTAGCTTGATACAGACCAGGTTAAATATTTCTATTGAGTTAACTACTGAGCATAAATTGGCACAAAGCTTAACAAATCAAACATACAACTATTCTGCTAGTTCCCCTTGGTTCTCGGTTACCCCTGTTGCCACTAACTACCCAAAGCATTAAGGTTCTTGCTGGATAAACATTGAATAATTGGCTACTCTGTTTACCACATTATCTGAGAAAGAAAATTATGAAAGCAGTTTCAGTGGAGACTTAAAGGCAGATTGGCAGTGAGAGAGGGTCGCACTGTCAAAAGGACATCTTTCAAATGAGAAGTCAGGCTGGCACAATGTCCTCATGTAAGATCCAATAGCATTATTCGAAATGAAACATGCAGGTCAACTTTTAGCCCTCACAATCTTAAAAGCCCAGGCGATCTAGTGATTATTTAATGAACTATGGCAAGGCAAGAAAATACTTTTTTTCAAACACTGAGTGATAAGGATCTAGATATGCCAGGAGTGTGATAAAGGCAGATTTGATCGTGACTTTCCAGAGGAAACTGCAACAATGTCTAGAAAAGAACAATGTGCAGGGCTATGGAGATCGAAGGATGAATTGCTCCTTCAGTGTTGGTGTAGACATGATGCAATGTAACCATCTGCACACATTCTTACATTTCCTCCACTATGATTGCAGAAGTGCTTCAATGGTTGCAACATACTTTGGAGCCTCTGCAATTTGTGAAAAGCGTGACAGGAATCCATACCTTCAGCTTTCATCGTATTTCAGCCAATTTCCTGTTCCTCCTGGACAGCCAATGTTCTGCATTTGTGAGCATTACTGGTCAATCCTTCACACAGACATGTCTTAAAGCAAGAAGCCATTTAATTGTACAACCAGTGCACAATTTTTATTTGCCTGCACTTAGATTAGTGTCAACTTAAAAGCAACAGAGCTACGAAACACAGGACAACTTCAGCAGATGAAGCAAAGCCTTTTGATCAATTACTTCGCTGAAGAAATTAACAAGCTTTTACACGAACATTACGTTGACACTAAATCTCTGGAAATTTACCCTCTAGCAGTCCACATGCTGTTGGAATTTCATCTCGTCAGAGATAGCAAAAAACTACTGGCAGGTCTGAGTGCACACAGATATGAACACTTAGCAAATTAAAGCTGAGCTCAGTTACTATATGCTGCATTGTAACAAACATGATGGATAACTTGAGCTATTATACAATGGCTCCTATCCTTGCTGATTCTATTTTGTTGATCCTTGGGCAATTATAATTTATATGAAAAATAAATTAATATCTTAAAGATTGAAAGAACAATCAGCCATAGTCCAAACTATCACATCAAAAGCATCAGCAACATTCAGGCAACACTGCCATAACTTTCCTTGGAAATAGTTTTCTAAAGGGTCTCAAATAGAGATGATCCTAATGGATCAGACAGTACAACTTTCTTCAAATGGTTCATGCATCGCTGGCATGATTAGTCACAGAGCTGTACAGCATGGTCCAACCCGTTCATGCTGACCAGATATCCCAACCCAGTCTAGTCCCTGCCAGCACCCGGGCCCATATCCCTCCAAACCTTTCCTATTCATACACCCATCCAAATGCCTCATAAATGTTGCAATTGTACTAGCCTCCACCACTTCCTCTGACAGCTCATTCCATACACGTACCACCCTCTGCATGAAAAAAGTTGCCCCTTCGGTTTCTTTTATATCTTTCCCCTCTCACCCTAAACCTATGCCCTCTACTTCTGGACTCCCCGATCCCAGGGAGAAGACTTTGCCTATTTACCCTATCCATGCCCCTCATAATTTTGTAAACCTCTATAAGGTCACCCCTCAGCCTCCGACACCCCAGGGAAAACAGCCCCAGCCTGTTCAGACTCTCACTATAGCTCAAATCCTCCAACTCTGGCAACATCCTTTTAAATCTTTTCTGAACCCGTTCAAGTTTCACAACATCTTTCCGATAGGAAGGAGACCAGAATTACACGCAATATTCCAATAGTGATCTAACCAATGTCCTGTACAGCCGCAACATGACCTCCCAACTCCTGTACTCAATACTCTGACCAATAAAGGAAAGCATACCAAACACCATCTTCACTATCCCATCTACCTGTGACTCCACTTTCAAGGAGCTATGAACCTGCACTCCAAGGTCTCTTTGTTCAGCAACACTCCCGAGGACCTTACCATTAATTGTATGAGTCCTGCTAAGATTTGCTTTCCCAAAATGCAGCACCTCGCATTTATCTGAATTAAACTCCATCTGCCACTTCTCAGCCCATTGGCCCATCTGGTCCCGATCCTGTTGTAATCTGAGGTAACCCTCTTCACTGTCCACTACACCTCCAATTTTGGTGTCATCTGCAACCTTACTAACTATACCTCTATGCTCCCATCCAAATCATTTATGTAAATGACAAAGTAGAGGGCCCAGCACCAATCCTTGTGGCACTCCACTGGTCACAGGCCTCCAGTCTGAAAAACAACCCTCCACCACCATCCTCTGCCTTGACCTTTATTAGTCTGTATTATTCACGCCGAAATTCCCCTGAAAAAGTGATGAGACACTGCCATCTTGAATCACCGCTCTCTCAAAAATTTGTTCAGGGCATCTGGACATCACTGTCAAGTTGTATAGGTGTTGTCCACCCTGCATGGATAGTCATTAGGAGAGCCAGGTGTACCTCAGAATATGAGTTTCCTGACTGGACCAAATGAACAGCCTCAATCAGGGCGCCCTGGCTGGTAGATAAGAATAGGAGGGTCGGAGAGTCCATTCACTCACAGCATGCTCAGAGGGAGCTGAATCAGTGTCAAGGACTCTCCATATGTAAAAAAGGTGACAGGACACTGATCTCTGAAGCTATTTCACACCTGTAATTGCCACTTGAGTGGAGTGGCTTTTTAAAAGAAAACTCATTCACAGGATGTGGATATCACTGGCTGGGCCAACATTTAACGCCCATTCCAAATTACCCAGAGGGCAGTTGATAGCCCAGGGTAAGGTGCGGAGTCACATCATGGCCAGACTGCAGAAGTACTGTAATTTCCTCCCCTAAAGGAAATTAGAGAACCAGACATTTTGTGACAATCATAGAACATAGAAGAATACAGCGCAGTACAGGCCCTTCAGCCCTCGATGTTGCGCCGATCAAAGCCCACCTAACCTACACTAACCCACTATCCTCCATATACCTATCCAATGCCTGCTTAAATACCCATAAAGAGGGAGAGTCCACTACTGCTACTGGCAGGGCATTCCATGATCTTACGACTCGCTGAGTGAAGAACCTACCCCTAACATCAGTCCTATATCTACCCCCCCCTTAATTTAAAGCTATGCCCCCTTGTAATAGCTGAAATCCTGGCATCATTACAGAGTCTACCTTTTAATTTCAGATTGACTTTCACCTTTCAGTCTGAATTGAAATTCCACTGGCTGACATGGGATTTGAATCCATGCCCACAGACAAAGAGTCAGGTTCTCCAGATTACTTGGCCAGTAATACTACTACAATGCCACCATGTCCCTATGATGTGGAGATGTCAGTGTTGAACTGGGGTGGATAAAGTTAAAAATCACATAACACTAGGTTCTCGCCAAACAGGTTTATTTGTAAGTACAAATTTTCGGACCGCTGCTCCTTCATCAGGTAGCTGTGGAGCAGGATCATAAAACACAGAATTAATAGCAAATGATCAGTGTCAAGCAACTGATACGATATATTGAACAAGCCTAGATTGCAGCTAAATCTTTCATCTTTTAGAACTGATTGTTGGTTCTGGTTCATTAATATGTAAATCCCAAAACTTTAAGTCACATTCTTGAGATAACTTAAGGTTTTATTTAAAAAAGGGTGACATCTCAGCTTAGACATGTATTAAAGTTGAGGTTAGAGTCTGTTTGTATCCCAATCTTGAGTCAGACTAGTTCTATTTCCAAAGTTCTATTTCATGCTCCCGCTTGTATACAGACTCTCTCACACACACACACACACCCCTCTCGCACAGGCTTCAAGTTCCGTCACACACAAACACACTCTCTCCTCATGCATGCGCGCACACGCACACACACACACGTCTATGGGGTGAATTTGCATTTGCAGACACATTCTGCAAATTTTGCCAGAGCGGCGAGAAGGAGTGGTGAAGCGAGGGCTGCCGGGGAGGGTGAGTTTTCCCGCATTAAAAGGGACTTACCTTGGGAGTCGGGCCTCCATTTGCTGAGAGGTGCGAGGGAGGAGTGAAGGACTTCTGGGAAGTCATATATTTGTGTGGTTGCGTTACCTGAAACACTACTCGGGTAGTGTCTCCCACCCATCTTCCTCCTCTAACCAAAGTTCTGTGCGCCAGATTGGTAAGGTAATGAGTTTCTTTATTTATTATTCCTTATTTTTTCAACAGTCTCTTTGGGAATTTAGAATCCTGGGAATGGAGGTGAGGGCAGTTGAATGTTCCTCCTGCAGAATGTGGGGGGTAAGAGTCACCACTAGTGTCCCTGCTGACCACATCTGCGGGAAGTGCACCCAACTCCAGCTCCTTGAAAACCGCGTTAGGGAACTGGAGCTGGAGTCGGATGAACTTTGGATCATTCAGGAGGCAGAGGGGGTTATTGAGAGGAGTTACAGGGATGTAGTCACTCCTCAGGTACAAGAAAAAGGCAGATGGGTTACAGTCAGGGGATGGAATGGGAACCGGCAGGCAGTGCAGGGATCCCCTGTGGCCATTCCCCTCAACAATAAGTATAACATTTTGGATACTGTTGGGGGGACGACTTACCAGGGGAAAGCAGTGGGGCACAGGGCTCTGGCACAGAGTCTGTTCTTGCTACTCAGAAGGGAAGGGGGAAGAGGAGCAGAGCAGTCGTCACTGGGGACTCTATATAGTTAGGGGGACAGATAGGAGGTTCTGTGGGGACAACAGAGACTCACAGTTGGTGTTGCCTCCCAGGTGCCAGGGTTCGAGATGTCTCTGATCGTGTTTTTGGGATCCTTAAGGGGGAGGGGGAGCAGCTCCAAGTCGTGGTCCACATAGGCACCAATGACATAGGTAGGAAGAGAGATGGGGATTTAAGGCAGAAGTTCAGGGAGCTAGGATGAAAGCCTAGAGCTAGGACGAAAAGCCTTGTTGTCTCTGATTTGTTGCCCGCGCCACGTGCTAGTGAGGCGAGGAATAGGGAGAGAGAGGAGTTGAACACGTGGCTGCAGGGATGGTGCAGGAGGGAGGGTTTTGGATTCTTGGATAATTGGGGCTCTTTCTGGGGACCTCTACAAGCAGGATGGTCTTCATCTGAACCAGAGGGGTACCAATATCCTGGGAGGGGGGTGGGGTGGGGGGGAAAATTCACTAAGGGTATTGGGTGGGTTTAAATTAATCCAGCAGGGGGATGGGACCCAAAATTGTAGTTTGTGTATGGAAAATGATTGAGAGTAGGGAGGTCCAAAATCAAGTTTCAGGGATGCAAGATGGCACCGGCAAGCAAGAAGTTGGTTTGAAGTGTGTCTACTTCAACGCCAGGAGCATCCGGAATAAAGTGGATGAACTTGCAGCATGGGTTGGTACCTGGGACTTCAATGTTGTGGCCATTTTGGAGACATGGATAGAGCAGAGACAGGAATGGTTGTTGCAGGTTCCAGGATTTAGATGTTTCAGCAAGAACAGAGAAGATGGTAAAAGAGGGAGAGGTGTGGCATTGTTGGTCAAGGACAGTACTGCAGTTGCAGAAAAGGATGTTAAGGGACTCGTCAACTGAGGTAGTATGGACTGAGGTTAGAAACAAGAGGAGAGGTCACCCTGTTGGGAGTTTTGTATAGGCCTCGGAATAGTTCCAGAGATGTAGAGGAAAGGATAGCAAAGATGATTCTCGATAGGAGTGAGAGGGACAGGTTAGTTGTTATGGGGGACTTCAACATTCCAAATATTGACTGGGAACACGATAGTACGAGTACTATAGATGAGTCAGTTTTTGTCCAGTGTGTGCAGGAGGGCTTCCTGACACAGTATGCAGACAAGCCAACAAGGGGCGAAGCCACATTAGATTTTGTACTGGGTAATGAGCCCGGCCAGGTGTTAGACTTGGAAGTAGGTGAGCACTTTGGTGATAGTGATCACAATTCTGTTATGTTTACTTTAGTGATAGAGCCACTGGGCAAGCGTTACAACTGGGGGAAAGGCAATTACGTTGCGATTAGGCAAGATTTAGGAAGCATAGGATGGGGAAGGAAACTGCAGGGGATGGGCACATTAGGAATGTGGAGCATATTCAAAGAAAAGCTCCTGTGTGTCCCAGATAACTATGTACCTGTCAGGCAGGGAGGAAGCTGTAGAGCACGGGAGCATTGGTTTACGAAGGAAGTGGAATCTCTGGTCAACAGGAAGGCGGCGGCTTATGTTAGGGCACTTTAGGATTACAAGGTAGCCAGGAAAGACCTAAAGAGAGAGCTCAGAAGAGCCAGAAGGAGACATGAGACGTTGTTGGTGGATAGGATCAGGGTAAACCCTAAGGCTTTCTATAGGTATTTAAGGAATAAAAGAATGACGAGAGTAAGATTAGGCCCAATCAAGGATAGTAGTGGGAAGTTGTGTGTGGAGTCAGAGGAGATAGGGGAAGTACTTAATGATTATTTTTCAGCAGTATTCACTCTAGAAAACGACAATGTCATCGAGGAGAATACTGAGATACAGGCTACTAGACTAGGTGGGATTGAGGTTCACAAAGAAGAGGTATTAGAAATCCTGCAGAGTGTGAAAATAGCTAAGTCCCCTGGGCCGGATGGGATTTATCCTCAGATCCTCTGGGAAGCCAGGGAGGAGATAGTCCAGCCTTTGCCATGGATCTTTAAATCGTCATTGTCTACAGGAATAATGCCAGAAAACTGGAGGATAGCAAATGTGGTTCCCCTGTTCAAGGAGAGTAGAGACAACCCTGATAATTATAGACCAGTGAGCCTTACTTCAGTTGTTGGTAAAGTGTTGGAAAAGGTTATAAGAAATGGGATTTATAATCATCTAGAAAATAATAATTTGATTGGGGTAGTCAGCACGGTTTTGTGAAGGGTAGGTCGTGCCTCACAAACCTTATTGAGTTCTTTGAGAAGGTGACCAAACAAGGAGATGAGAGTAAACTGGTTGACGTGGTGTATATGGATTTCAGCAAGGCGTTCGATAAGGTTCCCCACAGTAGGCTATTGTACAAAATGTGAAGGAATGGGATTGTGGGAGATATCGCAGTTTGGATCAGTAATTGGCTTGCTGAAAGACGACAGAGGGTGGTGTTGATGGGAAATGTTCATCCTGGAGTCCAGTTACCAGTGGTGTATTGCAAGGGTCGGTGTTGGGTCCACTGCTGTTCGTCATTTTTATAAACGACCTGGATAAGGGCGTAGAAGGGTGGGTTAGCAAATTTGCAGACAACACAAAGGTCGGTGGAGTTGTGGATAGTGACCAAGGATGTTGTAGGTTACAGAGAGACATAGATAAGCTGCGGAGCTGGGCTGAGAGGTGGCAAATGGAGTTTAATGCGGACAAGTGAGAGGTGATTCACTTGGGTCAGAGTAACTGGAACGCAAAGTACTGGACCAAAGGTAAGATTCTTGGTAGTGTAGATGAGCAGAGAGATTTCGGTGTCCAGGTACACAGATCCTTGAAAGTTGCCACCCAGGTTGACAGGGTTGTTAAGAGGGCAAACAGTGTTTTAGCTTTTATTAATAGAGGGATCGAGTTCCGGAACCATGAGGTTATGCTACAGCTGTACAAAACTCTGGTGCGGCCACACTTGGAATATTGTGTACAGTTCTGGTCACCGCATTATAAGAAGGACGTGGAAGATTTGGAAAGGGTGCAGAGGAGATTTACTAGGATGTTGCCTGGTATGGAGGGAAGGTCTTACGAGGAAAGGCTGAGGGACTTGAGGCTGTTTTCGTTCGAGAGAAGAAGGTTGAGAGGTGACTTAATAGAGACATATAAGATAATCAGAGGGTTAGATAGGGTGGACAGGGAGAGCCTTTTTCCAAGTATGGTGACGGCGAGCACGAGGGGACATAGCTTTAAATTTGAGGGGAGATAGGTATAAGACAGAGATCAGAGGTAGTTTCTTTACTCAGAGTAGTAAGGGTATGGAATCTTTACCTGCAAAGGTAGTAGATTTGCCAACTTTAAGTGCATTTAAGTCGTCATTGGACAAACATATGGACGCACATGGAATAGTGTATGTTAGATGGGCTTCGGATTGGTATGACTGGTCGGCGCAACATCAAGGGCCGAAGGGCCTATACTGCGCTGTAATGCTCTATGTTCTATATTTGATTTTGTTCAAAAAGCACACAATCTGAAGGCAGTTAATCCATGTAACATTTTATAAATTTCTTCTTTGGAAATTGAACCATTCTGACCCAAGATCGGGATACAGACAGATTCTAACCTCACATCTTTAATGTATTGTCTGAGCTGAGATTTTATTTCTTTTTAAATTATCTTGAGAATGCGACTCAAAGATAGTTCTGGTATTTACATAGGATTGAACACAAACCTGCAACCCATTATAAAAGTTGAAGGACTTAACAGCAATCTCGGCTTGTTCATATACCATATCGGTTGTGTGACACTGATCGTTTGCTATAAATTCTGTGTTATATGATTCTGCTCCACAGCTACCTGAAGAAGGAGCAGTGCTCTGAAAGCTAGTACTTCCAAATCAACCTGTTGGACTATAACATGGTGTTGCGTGATTTTTTTATCTATGTCCCCAGGTCTCGGTTCTGCAACAGAGGTACTATTGACAGCTCATGGTCTATGCTTTGTGGATGCATCTGATGGACATGCAAGTTCCAGGCTTTTAATCCTGAAATGAATGAATGAATAGCAATATAACTCAGTCATCATGATATGAGCTTTAGAAAGGAATGACAAGCATCATTTCCCCATATATCATCTAGTCTCACTCTTCTTGGTGGTAGCCCCTGCTAAACCAGTGACCTACTGAATAGAATGGTGTAATGGCATTTGCTCCTGATCTCATGGCTCCTGCTGGAGCGTTTATTTCTTTAATGGGACATGGAAGAGGAGGAAGGGGTTGAATTGAGCTTTTCCACTCACATGAGTGAGCCTTCGATTGTTTTCCAAGTCTGATTTACTGGTACATCTACCATAGATGCAACTCAACTAAAATATGCTGAGAATACTGAGACATGAAGAATGGACATTTGGAAGAGATTTGAGAAAGAATTAGAGCAGAAGAAAGGGTTGAGCAAAGCAACCGTACCTAAACAAGCATACTTGTGGTACTGAACCACAGTCCTCACGCATAAAATTTCCTAGGAGTTGAATTAGCTGCACTTGAGCAGACAGCCACTGAATGGAGGTCTATCACTACCAAGGAGAAAACAGACAGTCACCGATCATCACAAGTAAAATCACATTCTGACAGACAAGGGAAAAGTGGCCTGTGTAACTAAGGATGAGATCACTTCAATGTTGAGAGGCTATAATGAGGGGGATAGTGGTAGGAGGTACACAAAGGATAGATTTAGATTAGATTAGATTCCCTACAGAGTGTGGCAACAGGCCCTTCGACCAACAAGTCCACACTGACCCTCCGAACAATAACCCACCCAGACGCATTTCCCTCTGACCAATGCACCTAACACTACTGGTAATTTAGCATGGCCAATTCACCTAATCTGCACTTAGAGTCACAGAGATGTACAACATGGAAACAGACCCTTTGGTCCAACCCATCCACGCCGACTAGATATCCCAAAACAATCCAGTCCCACCTGCTAGCACCCGGCCCATATCGCTCCAAACCCTTCCTATTCATATACCGATCCAAATGCCTTTTCAATGTTGCAATTGTACCAGCCTCCACCACTTCCTCAGGCAGGTCATTCTATACACATGCCACCCTCTGTGAAAAAAGGTGCCTCTTACATCTCTTATATCTTTCCCCTCTCACCCTAAACTTATCACAGAGTGGTAGATGTGATCTATATGGAGCTGAAAATGCACAGCAGGTCAGGCAGCATCCAAGGAACAGGAGAATCGACGTTTCGGGCATAAGCCCTTCATATGCCCGAAACGTCAATTCTCCTGTTCCTTGGATGCTGCCTGACCTGCTGCGCTTTTCCAGCAACACATTTTCAGCTCTGATCTCCAGCATCTGCGGTCCTCACTTTCTCCTCGTGATCTATATGGACTTCAGTAAGGCGTTCAACAAGGTTCCCCATAGGAGACTGGCTAGCAAGGTGAGATCTCACGGAATACAGGGAGGACTAGCCATTTGGATACAGAACTGGTTCAAAGGCAGAAGACAAGAGTTGTGCTGGAGGGTTGGTTTACAGTCAGGAGGCCTTTGACCAGTGGAGTGCCACGAGGATCAGTGCTGGGTCCTTCACTTTTTGTCATTTATATAAATGATTTGGATGTGAACATAAGCGGTATAATTAGTAAGTTTGCAGATGACACCAAAATTGGAGGTGTAGTGGACAGCGAAGAAAATCACCTCTGATTACAACAGGATCTTGATCAAATGGGCCAATGGGCTGAGAATTGGCAGATGGAGTTTAATTCAGATAAATGCGAGGTGCTGCATTTTGGGAAAGCAAATCTTAGCAGGACTTATAGGGAGTGTTGCTAAACAAAGAGACCTTGGAGTGCAGGCTCATAGCTTCTTGAAAGTGGAGTTGTAGGTAGATAAGATAGTGAAGGTGGCATTTGGTATGCTTTCCTTTATTGGCCAGAGTATTGTGTACAGGAGTTGGGAGGACATGTTGCGGATGTACCGGATACTGGTTAGGCCACTGTTGTAATATTGCGTGCATATTTGGTCTCCTTCCTGTTGGAAAGATGTTGTGAAACTTGAAAGAATTGGAGGATTTGAGCTATAGGGAGAGGGTGAACAGGTTGGGGCTGTTTTCCCTGAAGTGACAGGGGCTGAGGAGTGACCTTATAGAGGTTTACAAAATTATGAGGGGCATGGTATTGGATAAATAGACAAAGTCTTTTCCCTGGGGACAGGGAGTCCAGAACTAGATGGCATAGGTTTAGGGGGGAAGAGGGAAAAGATATAAAAGGGATCGAAGGGGCAACGTTTTCATGCAGAGGGTGGTACGTGTATGGAATGAGCTGCTAGAGGAAGTGGTGGAGGCTGGTACAATTGCAACATTTAAAAGGTATTTGGATGGGTATATGATTATGAAAGGGGTTGGAGGGATATGGGCTGGGGGCTGGGTGCTGGCTGGTGGGACTAGATTGGGTTGGAATATCTGGTTGGCATGGATGGATTGGACCAAAGGGTCTGCTTCCATGCTACATACATCTCTAATGACTATAACTGTGGGAGGAAACCAGAGCACCCAGAGGAAACCCACGCAGACATGGGGGGAATGCGCAAACTCCACACAGACAGTCGCCCAAGGCTGGAATTGAACCTGGGTCACTAGCACAGAGGCGGCACTGCTAACCAATGAGCCACTGTGCCACAGGAACAGAAAGTTATTTAAGGTTAGTTTGATTTAAAAAGGCCTCTAGCCGACAGTGGAGAAGTTGTAGATTGTAGATAGGTGCACAGATTAGAAAAGTCTGTCGCACATCCACAGGGTGGTTTACAGATTGGATTAAGCAAATAGTTTTGTGCACCTGTGTCCAGGGCACTCTCTGCAGCAAAATTAATTGTTTTTTAATAAACAAATCAGTAATTGGAATATAACGGAGTTCAGAGTATTTGAAAGGGACAAGTGCGGAAATAGCCACAACATTCTACATTTAGTTAAGAATGAGCTCAATGGGAAGAAACAGAAACTATCCAAAAATAAACTAAGCCTAGATGATAAAAGAAAGTATGTTTCCTTTTCTAAAGGAAAATCATGAACTGGTTACATTTGATGACCACCTGACAGTTTACTGGTCGCCAGATTTTTAGAAGAACTGAATTCAAAAGCACAACCGACTTCAGTGGGATGTGATATTACATTCTCTGCATTATTAGGTGAATAAAAGATCCATTACACCGCCACAACATAACTGCTTTTTACAGGTACTAAAGCAGTCAATGCCCAAATGCAGCAAGATATAGACAACATTCAGGCTTGGGTAGATAAATGTAAAGTAAACAGCATCAGGCAATATCCATTTCCAACAAAAGATAACTTCATCATTGTCTCTTGGAGCTCAACGGCATGATCACTGAATCCTCTACAATTAATAGCCTGGAGCTTCCATTGACATGAAACTGAACCTGACCACATAGATATTGCAGTTATAAGAGGAAGTCAGAGGATATGAATACTGCAGCAAGTAACTCACCTCCTGAATCCCCAGTGACTGCCTGTGATCCAAGAGTCATGGAGTGTAACAGAACATTCCCCATTTGCCTGTATCAGCACAGCTGCATTAACATTCAAGAAACTCGACACCATCCAGGACAAAAGTTATCAGCACTCCAGCTCCCACCTTCAACATCCACTCCCTCACCACTGGCACAGAGTAATGGCATACAGATTTATAAGATGGGCTACAGTGACTCATCAAGATCCTTGCAACAGCACCTTCCAAACATGTGACCTCTGGCACCAAGGGGGAGAAATGTAGTGGAACAGCACCACCTGCAAGTTAGACTCCAAGCCATTTGCCGTCTTGACTTGGAAATATATCACCATTCCTTCATTGTCACTGGGTCAAAATCCTGGAACACTTTCCCTAACAGAATTGTGGATCAATCTATAGCACATGGCCTGCAGCAGTTCATGAAGGCCGCATACCACCACCTGAAATTGTGAGACTAGATAAGAGGAAAGAGGAAGCATACATGAGGTCGAGACAACGAAAAACAGATGAAGCTTTGGGAGAATATCAGGAAAGCAAAATTAATCTGAAACGACGAATTAAGAGGGCTAAAAGGGATCATGAAATATCTTGAGTAAACGGGGTTAAGGAAAATCCCAAAGCCTTTTATTTATATTTCAGGAACAAGAGGGTAACTAGGGAAAGGGTTGGCCCACTCAAGGGCAAAGGAGGAAAGTTATGCATGGAGTCAGAGAAAATGGATGAGATTCTTAATTAGTACTTTGCATCGGTAGTCACAGAGGAAAGGGACATGATGGATGTTGAGGTTAGGGATAGATCTTTGATTAGTCCAGGTCAAGTTGGCATAAAGAAAGAGGAAGTGTTGGGTATTCTAAAAGGTATCAAGGTGGATAAGTCCCAAGTCTGGATGGGATCTATCCCAGGTTACTGAGGGAAGTGAGAGAGGAAATAGCTGGGGCTTTAACAGATATCTTTGCAGCAACTTTGAACATGGGTGAGGTCCTGGAGGACTGGAGAATTGCTAATGTTGTCCCCTTTTTTAAGGAGGGTAGCAGGGATAATTCAGGTAATTACAGACCTGTGAGCCTGACATCAGTGGTAGGGAAGCTGCTAGAGAAGATACTAAGGGATAGGATCTATGCCCATTTGGAAGACAGTGAGAATATCAGTGATAGGCAGCATGGTTTTGTGCAGGGGAGGTCACATCTTACTAACTTAATACAATTCTTTGAGGAAGTGACAAAGTTGATTGATGAAGGAAGGGCTGTAGGTGTCATATACATGGACTTCAGTAAGGCGTTTGGTAAGGTTCTCCATGG
The DNA here is from genome assembly GCF_047496795.1 of Chiloscyllium punctatum. Classification (NCBI taxonomy): domain Eukaryota; kingdom Metazoa; phylum Chordata; class Chondrichthyes; order Orectolobiformes; family Hemiscylliidae; genus Chiloscyllium; species Chiloscyllium punctatum. Next base: position 1,324,021 of record NC_092747.1, read on the forward strand.
TAGGCTGATGAAGAAGGTGAAGGCACACGGGGTCCAGGGTGTTCTGGTTAGATGGTTGGGCAACAGGAGACACAGTAGTAGTGGAAGGGTGCTTCTCTAAATGGAAACTCACGATCAGTCGTGACCCACAGGGATCTATGCTGGGACCACTGCTGTTTGTGATATACATAAATGATCTAGAGGAGGGTACAGGTTGCCTCATTAGCAAGTTTGCAGATGACACTAAGATTGGTGGAGTAGCAGGTATTGAAAGAGACCATCAGAGAATACAGCAGAATATAGATCGTTTGGAGAGTTGGGCAGAGAAATGGCAGATGGAGTTCAATCCGGACAAATGTGAGGTGATGCATTTTGGAAGATGCAATTCAAGAGCGAACTATAAGTAAATGGAAAAGTCCTGGGGAAAATTGATGAACAGAGAGATCTGGATGTTCAGGTCTATTGTACCCTGAAGGTGGTAACTCAGGTCGATTGACTGATCAAGGAGGCTTAGGGCATGCTTTCCTTCATTGGATGAGGCATTGGGCAAAAGAGTTGGCAGGTCATGTTACAGTTGTATAGGACTTTGGTTTGGCCACATTTGGAACATTGCATATGGTTCTGGTAGCCACATTACCAAAAGGATGTGGATGCTTTGGAGAGGATGCAGAGGAGGTTCACCAGGATGTTGCCTGGTATGGAGGGTGTGAGCTATGAGGAGAAGTAGAGTAAATTATTTTCATTAGAAAGAGGGAGGTTGAGGGGAGACCTGATTGAGGTCTACAAAATCATGAGAGGTATAGACAGGGAGAATAGCAAGAAGGGCATGTTCCTGTGCTGCAATTTTTTTTGTTCCTTGTTCTCAAGAGCAATTGCAATGGATGCTAAATGTTGGCATAACCATCAACACACTCAGCTCTGAATAAAACTATAAAAAATTATAAATTTGCTTGTCACGTAAAGTTTTTGGCTAAGATCAAATGGTGGAGCAGACTCGAGGGTTGAATGGCCCAATTCTGCTTCCATGTTAAAATATTAGTCAGAAGAGTCGAGTTAGAGAAAGAACACCTGCTGAACCGAGTCAAAGACTGGAGAACATCGTGCAAAAATTACAACCAGATCTTTCACAGAGAAACACAGTCAGACTTCTCCACAAAGTTTAGAACCCTCTTCTCCAACACGTTAGTTGAAGGTCAATGCAAAATATTTTGTGCATTCGGCCCATTGTGGATGTTGGCTCAAGTGTATGTGATTGACGAAGCACTATGACCAATGTTTAATAATTTGCATCACATGAAGCTATTTACTTCATTTTAGTACACATCTAACAAGTTTTCACTTGCTGTGTCTCGGAGATTAGTGTTTTCTTTGAATAACCATCAACATTTGAAATAAGATTTACGGCAAATGAGATCTTAGTGACCAAACACAAGTGGAGAATCAGGTTATCGAACACTGGCCATAGTGCACTATGATTCACATACAAATGAGGTGATTGTGGGTTGAATTGAGGTGAGAGAAAGAATTTGGCCATTGTTCATTGAATAACCATTCCAGCACAGACATGTTAGATGATACATAACTCACAGAACAAGTTCTGGACCATAATTGCAAACAAGAATTCTGCAGCCCAACTGACATTGGTATAAAATTAAAAATAAAAATTACATTTCAATGACACACAACAGGAAAGCCAGAGATCATGGATTTGTTTTGAGATTTCTGTTCCCAGCATACTGGACAAGGGGATTTGTCAGCTGCCCTTAGAAAAGTACGGAAAATGGACTCATTCTCCCAACAATCGAGCAAACTCCACACAATCAAAATCTAATGTGTAGGAGGAAACTAACAAAAGATACTAAATTATGGTTTGGTTTAACACTACCAAATAACCCAGAGTCCCTCAAATCCTACCTCAGCATAGCACTGCAAATGGATAGATCAAGTGGCAGATACACCTCAATGAGAAACTATACAAGCTGTCAAGGATGCTCCGTGTTTCTCAGAGAATAAGGTTTTGGTCACCTCTGTGGGCACTGATGCAACTGGCAATTATGATGTTAACATGTCACCACTTTGCACTTACCTTCTTCCCTGCATTTCTCTCTCCAGAGTAAGTTATCCTCAGCTAAGATGCGCCAGTACCGACAAGTCTGTGCTGCCCGCAGCAGATCTCGTGGCTCCAGAAATGACAGGACGTAGAGTGCCAGCTGCAAAGAAGAAATACCAAACAGTATAAAACTGCTCCACATAAACAGATGACTATGAATCAGGACACCAGGCATGATAAAACATGGTCAGCCTGAACATCAGAGTAAACTGAAATGAGTCCCTCTCAAAAAGGTTAATATCAGTCTGATTGTATGGCAGTTATCTTCAATCAAACAACAATAGATTTTAGAGTCAGAATTTCATACATCTAATTTCAAATCTCTTTAGACTACAGAGAGTGAGATATACATTTGTCTTCTCAGATACCAATGAAACGTCACAATGTGAACATTTAATCAATGGTATTTTATAAAGTATGCTCCACAATTATGTAGTGGCAAGAAGAAAATAGTCAATGGAGTTCCTTTCCAGGTTAGCCTGTATACAGACAATGTAATACTCAGACAATACAGACTTTTAATCTTCAAGTTTGATTGCTGCTCTGAACTGAATTCCAGTGCACTACAATTGGCCGTATTGGGCTGTGTCTGGATGGTGAGAGGAGGGTAACAAAAGAAAACCAGCCTTGAACTCTGTTCATTACTGACTGCAGGTGTACCTGTGCAAACTGAACTATTCGCACTTCAAAAACACAGTAAAACGTTCCAACATGGTTCTAATAGGACAGGTGACTAAGTCTCTATGAGGTAGGCCATAAGACATGTCTTACATGAGTAATGAAATGGAGATGTGAGGTAAAGAAACAGGAATATGAAATGCTAGAGAAATACAGAAAGCCTGGGAGCGCCGGTGGTGAGAGACAGCATCAAAGTTGTGAGGGGCAGGGTTAAGGGAGGGAATTCCAGAGGTCCAAGCCAAGGAATTGATAAACAGAAGTAGTCTCTCAAAGCTGTTTCACTATTCAGTAAGCTCATTAGTTCCTTAACTCCAACAAAGCATCTTCATTGCCTGAAAATAGTTTGGGTTCTGGTACATATTACACAAGGCACCCAACAGAGAGGCATAACATCCAGGCCAACCGTTTCCCATTTATTCTCCTCTAAATGCAGAAGTGAAACCATCAATTCCTTTCTCATACTTGCAACACAGAAGACCGTTCAGGCCATCACATCCATACATGTCAACAAAGATCTGACTACCCTAATTCCATTTTCCAGCTTTTGGTCCAGACTCCTCAAGGCTGTGGCAGTGCAATGATTCTCTAAATATAAAAATGTTAGGAGAATTTCTAATTTACCTTCAGCACATGAATGCATGGCTGAGGAGCTGGTGTATGGGAGAAGGATTCACATTTTTGGAATCATTGGAATCTCTTTTGGGGTAGAAGTGACCTGAACAAGAAAGACGGATTGCACCTACATTGGAAGGGGACTAATATACTGGCAGGGAAATTTGCTAGAACTGCTCGGGAGGATTTAAGCTATGAAGGTGTGGGGTGGGACCCAGGGAGATAGTGAGAAAAGAGATCAATCGGAGACTGGTACAGTTGAGAACAGAAGCGAGTCAAACAGTCAGGGCAGGCAGGGACAAGGTAGGACTAATAAATTAAACTGCCTTTATTTCAATGCAAGGGGCCTAACAGGGAAGGCAGATGAACTCAGGGCATGGTTAGGAACATAGGACTGAGATATCTTAGCAATTACAGAAACATGGCTCAGGGATGGGCAGGTCTGGCAGTTTAATGTTCCAGGTTACAAATGCTATAGAAAGGGAGGCAAGGTGGTGGTGGTGGGGGGGGGGGGGGGGTGAGGAATGACATTTGTGATAAGGGATAACAATACAGCTGTGCTGAGGGAGGATATTAACGGAAATACATCCAGGGAAGTTATTTGGGTGGAACGGAGAAATAAGAAAGGGATGATCACCTTACTGGGACTGCATTATAGACCCCCTAATAGTCAGAGGGAAATTGAGAAACAAACTTGTAAGGAGATCTCAGCTACCTGTAAGAATAATAGGGTGGTTATGGTAGGGGACTTTCCAAACATAGACTGGGACTGCCATAATGTTAAGGGTTTAGATGGAGAGGAATTTAAGTGTGTACAAGACAATTTTCTGATTCAGTATGTGGATGTACCTACTAGAGAAGGTGCAAAGCTTGACCTACTCTTGGGAAATAGGGCAGGGCAGGTGACTGAGGTGTCAATGGGGGAGCGCTTTGCGGCCAGCGACCATAATTCTATTAAATTTAAAATAGTGATGGAAAAGAATGGACCAAATCTAAAAGTTAAAGTTCTAAATTGGAAAAAGTCCAATTTTGGCGGTATTAGGCAAGAACTTTCGAAAACTAATGGGGGGGGGCTGATGTTCGCAGAAAAAAGGATGGCTGGAAAATGGGAAGCCTTCAGAAATGAGATAACAAGAATCCAGAGAAAATATATTCCTGTCAGGGTGAAAGGGAAGGCTGGTAGGTATAGGGAATGCTGGATGACTAAAGAAATTGAGGGTTTGGTTAAGAAAAAGAAGGAAGCATATGTCAGGTATAGACAGGATAGATCGAGTGAATCCTTAGAAGAGTATAAAGAAAGTAGGAGTATACTTAAGAGGGAAATCAGGAGGGCAAAAAGGGGACATGAGATAGCTTTGGCAAATAGAATTAAGGATAATCCAAAGGGGTTTTACAAATACATTAAGGACAAAAGGGCAACTAGGGAGAGAATAGGGTTCCTCAAAGATCAGCAAGACGGCCTTTGTGTGGAGCCGCAGAAAGTGGGGGAGATACTAAACGAGTATTTTGCATCATATTTATTGTAGAAAAGGATATGGAAGATATAGACTGTAGGGAAATAGATGATGACATCTTGCAAAATGTCCATATTACAGAGGAGGAAGTGCTGGATGTCTTGAAATGGATAAAGGTGAGTAAATCCCCAGGACCTGATCAGGTGTACCTGAAAACTCTGTGGGAAGCTAGAGAAGTGATTGCTGGGCCTCTTGCTGAGATATTTGTATCATCAATAGTCACAGGTGAGGTGCTGGAAGACTGGAGGTTGGCTACCGTGGTGCCATTGTTTAAGAAGGGTGGCAAGGACAAGCCAGAGAACTATAGACTAGTGAGCCTGACCTCTGTGGTGGGCAAGTTGTTAGAGAGAATCCAGAGGGACAGGATGTACATGTATTTGGAAAGGCAAAGACTGATTAGGGATAGTCAACATGGCTTTCTGTCTCACAAACTTGATGGAGTTTATTGAAGAAGTAACAAAGAGGATTGATGAGGGCAGAGGAGTAGATGTGATCTATATGGACTTCAGTAAAGTGTTCGTCAAGGTTCCCCATGGGAGATTGATTAGTAAGGTTAGATCTCATGGAATATAGGGAGAACTAGCCATTTGGATACAGAACAGGCTCAAAGGTAGAAAACAGAGGGTGGTGGTGGAGGGTTGTTTTTCAGACTGGAGGCCTGTGACCAGTGGAGTTTAACAAGGATCGGTGCTGGGTCCTCTACTTTTTGTCATTTACATAAATGATTTGGATGCGAGTATAACAGGTATAGTTAATAAGTCTGCAGATGACACCAAAATTGGAGGTGTAGTGGACAGTGAAGAGCATTACCTCAGATTACAACAGGGCTGAGAAGTGGCAGATAGAGTTTAATTCAGATAATTGAGAGGTGCTACATTTTGGGAAAGCAAATCTTAGTGGGACTGCCCTAGAGTGTGTTGCTGAACAAAGAGACCTTGGAGTACAGGTTCATAGCTCCTTGAAAGTGGAGTCACAGTTCGATAGGTTCATGAAGAAGGCATTTAGTATGCTTTCCTCTATTGGTCAGAGTATTGAGTACAGGAGTTAGGAGCTGTAAGTGTGTTGCTGGAAAAGCACAGCAGGTCAGGTAGCATCCAAGGAGCAGGAGAATCGACGTTTTGGGCATGTGCCTTTCTTCAGGAATCTCTTCAGAGATCTTCTGATCTCCAGCATCTGCAGTCTTCACTTTCTCCTGCAGGAGTTGGGAGGTCATGTTGTGGCTGTACAGGACATTGGCTCGGCCACTCCACTGTTGGAATATTGTGTGCAGTTCCAGTCTCCTTCCTATTGGAAAGATGTTGTGAAACTTGAAAGGGCTCAGAAAAGACTTACAAGGATGTTGCTAGGATTGGAGGATTTGAGCTATAGAGAGAGGCTAAACAGGCTGTGGCTGTTTTCCCTGGAGTGTCGGAGGCTAATGGGTGACCTTATTGAGGTTTACAAAACTATGAGGGGCATGGATAGGATAAATAGACAAAGTCTTTTCCCGGGGTTCCAGGAGTCCAGAATTCGAGGGCAGAGGTTTAGGGTGAGAGGGGAAAGATATAAAAGAGACCTAAGGGGCCACGTTTGCATGCAATGGGTGGTACGGGTATGGAATAAGCTGCCAGAGAAAGTGGTTGAGGCTAGTACAATTGTAACATTTAAGAGGCATTTGGATGGGTATATGAATAGGAAGGATTTGGAGGGATATGGGCCGAGCGCTGGCAAGTGGGACTAGATTGGGTTGGGATATCTGGTCGGCATGGACAGGTTGGACCGAAGGGTCTGTTTCCATGCTGTACACCTCTATGACTCTAATGACCTCCCCTTTCAGATACTGCATTCCACTCTCCTAATACCCTCCATTCTCCTCTTTGCCTTTTACCTTAATTATATGAATTATATCTCTATTTTTCTGTAATTTTGATTGTGGACTGAAGTGAGAAAAGGACTGTTTTAAAACCAGGGATTATTGAAGGATTGCCTGCACTTTTTAAAAGTAAGCTGATCCTTACGGACACACTTGAAATGTGGAGCTTATTCAAGAAACAGCTACTGAGAGAACTGGATAAGTACTTACCTATCGGGCAGGGAGGTAGTTGTCAAGACAGGGAGCCATGGTTTACTAAAGAAGTTGAAGCTTTTGTCAAGAGGAAGCAACGGCTTATGTGAGGATGAGGCATGAAGGCTCACTTAGGGGGGGCTTGAGAATTATAAGTTAGCCAGAAAAGATCTAAACAGAGGAGTAAGAGGAGCCAGGAGGGGACATGAGAAGTTGTCGGCAGATAGGATCAAGAAAACCTTAAGGCCTTACATTGATGTTTCAGGAATAAAAGAATGACTTGAGTAAGATTAGGACCAAAGATAGTCGTGAAACATTGTGCGTGGAATCTGAGGACATAGGGAAAGCGCTTAATGAATACTTTTCATCAGTATTCACTTTGAAAACGGGCAATATTCGTGAGAATACAGAGATACAGGCTACAAGATTAGATGGGATTGAGGTTGACAAAGAGGAGGTTTTAGCAATTTTGGAAGATCTGAAAATAGATAAGACCCCTGAACTAGATGGGATTTATCCTCCGATTTGCTGGAAAGCCAGGAAGGAGACTGCAGAGCCTTTGGCTTCAATCGTTACGTCATCATCGTCGACAGGAGTAATGCCAGAATGAGGGTAGCAAATGCTGTTCCCTAGTTTAAGAAAGGGATTCGGGACAACCCTGGTAATTATAGGCCAATAAGCCTTACTTCGGTTGTAGGTGAGGTGTTGGAAAGGCTAAGAGATAGGATTTACAATCATCTGGAAAGGAATAATTTGATTAGGGATAGTCAACACTGTTTTGTGAAGGGTAGATCGTGTCTCACTGACCTTATTCAGTTCTTCGAGAAGGTGACAAAACAGGTGGATCAAGGTAAAACTGTTGATGTGGTGCATGTGGACTTCAGTAAGGCGTTTGATAAGGTTCCACGTGGTAGGCTATTGCGCAAAATACAGAGTTTCGGGACTGAAGGTGATTTAGCAGTTTGGATCAGAAATTGGCTAGCTGAAAGACGACAGAGGGTGGTGGCTGATGGGAAATGTTCATCCTGGAGCTCAGTTACCAGTGGTGCGCTGCAAGGATCTGTTTTGGGTCCACTGCTGTTTGTCATTTTTATAAATGACCTGGATGTGGGCACAGAAGGGTGGGTTAGTAAATTTGCGATTGACACTAAGGTAGGTAGAGTTGTGTATAGTGATGAAGGATGTTGTGGGTTATAGTGGGACATAAATAAGATGCAGAGCTGGGCTGAGAAGTGGCAAATGGAGTTTAATGTGGAAAAGTGAGAGGTAGTTCACTTTGGAATGCAGAATACTGGCTAATGGTAAAATGCTTGGCAGTGTAGATGAACAGAGACACCTTGGTGTTCTGGTGCATAAATATCCCTGAAAGTTGCCACCCAGGTTGATAAGGTTGTAAAGAGGGAACATAGTGCGTTGGCATTTATTGGTAGGAGCTACGAGGTCATGCTTCAGCTGTACAAGACATTGGTAAGGCCCCACCTGGAGTATTACATGCAATTCTGGTCATTGCATTATAGGAAGGATGTGGAAGCTTTGGAAAGGATTCAGAGGAGATTTACTAGGATGTTGCCTGGCATAGAAGGAAGGAAATACAAGGAAAGGCTGATGGAACGGAGGCTGTTTTCACTGGACAGAAGGTTGTGAGGTGACTTAATCGAGACACATAAGATAATCGGAGGGCTAGATAGGGTGGACAGTGAGAGAGCCTTTTCCTCGGATGGTGAAAGCTAACACGAGGGGACATAACTTTAAATTGAGGGTGATAGATTTAACACAGATATCAGGGATAGTTTCTCCACAAGGAGGAGCATGGAACAATCTGCCTGCAACAGTAGCAGACTTGCTGACGTTAAGGGCATTTAAATGGGCTTTGGACATACATATGGATAATAATGGAACAGTGTAGGTTAGATGAGCATCAGATTCTTTTCACAGGGCTGTGTAACATCGACTGCCAAAGGGCCTGCAGAGTGTTGTGCTGTAACGTTCTACATTCCACGTTCTTATTTTAAGTGCTGTTTTCATAGCTGTTGGGGAAGCAGTGGAGAAAGCCGGAGTTATAGATAAGCTGGAGTCAAGAGACTTAGTACAAGTGAAGGTCTGACTGGCAACAAGTAGCTCATTGGTCTGTAAAATGGTGACTAGTCCCCAATGGCAAAGGTTGCCTTGCCTGCCAATAAGTGACTGGCTTCCAGAGAATTGACCAGTTTGTGGATGAGAACTTCAAGGCAGAAGCTATCAAACCTCTGGAAAGGAAGGAGCATTTCTGCTTCTCGGTAAAAAAAACTTCTCAATCCTGAAGATAGCTACATCACTTCCTCTCATCAGTTGTTGTAAACTCAAACTTTTAAGTCTGAGAGCTTTCTAAGTACAAACTAAACATACTGCGTCTCCAGTGAAAGGATCATCTCAGTAACTGTGTGGGCAGGTCCCACTGAACTGTCTTCTCTTTCCCTCTGCCCTTCTTCACTATTGGGTGGGTTGGCAGAATGTGTATGAAGGAGTGTTTATAAAAGGGGTTTGAGAGTTTTAACCAATAGACTATGTTGGCTTATAATAGTTTATCTGTAGCAAGAATCCATTTATCTGTAATAAATAGTGATCATACATCTCCACCAGTACCTCTCAATCTTCGGTGCTTCAAGGAAAACAACCCCAGCCTATCTAATTTTTCCTCATAGCTCAAGACTGTCCAGTCTAGGCAGAATCCTGATAAATCTCCTGTTCACTCTCTCTCTTATAGTCACATCCTTCCTATAATGTGGTGAGCAGAACTCCATACAGAATCTCACTTGTGACAAAACCAGCAATTTATACAATACCAGAATAATCTCCCAGTTCTTGAATTCTATGCCTTAGGTAATAAGGAAAAGCAGCTCATGTGCCTTCTCAGCCACCTTATCTACCTGGAGAAAGTGAGGACTGCAGTTGCTGGAGATCAGCGTCAAGAAGTGTGATGCTGGAAAAGCCCAGATGGCCAGGCAGCATCCGAGAAGCACGAGAGACCATGTTTCCAGCATAAGTTCTTCATCAAAGAATGAAATCACATTCCTGATGAAGAGTTTACGCTCGAAACGTCGACTCTCCTACTCCTTGGATGCTGTCTTTTCCAGCACCGCATGTTTTGACACCTTAAATACCCTGCGCTGCTACCTTTAGCAATCTGTGGACATGGTCTCCAACATGGGTCTGGGGTGCACCATTCATACTGAAATTGCTTGTCTTGTTAGCTCTCCCAATGTATTACATCTCATTTTTTTGCGTTTCATTCCATTTGCAATTGTTCTGCCCACCTAACAAAGCTGTGGATTTCCTCCTAGAGTCTACATTTATTCTCACTGCACCAATTTTCATGTCTCCACAAATCTTGATCATACTCCTTATATTGATGGCCTCTAGTATAGTTCTTTCCCATACTCAGTCCACTCAATTAAAATCTATTGTAAAGACCTCAATTAGGTGACACTTCAACAACCTGTTCTTATGATTTTGGTCTTGCAGCACAGAAGCTGATTGTGACGGATTGTGAAATTCACAAGAGGCCAGAGCTAGACAAAGGCAGAAACTTCTGACCTCTATCAAGCAAAGAGCTTTTGGGTAATATTCAATGGGGCTAATGGTGTCTGAAGAACAGAACCTCAGCTTCAGTCAGCATCTTCAGTAAAGAGATGGTGTAGGTCAGAAATAAACAAATTTCTGACCATTTGCTGATACAAATTTGTTTCAGCAAGTTGCATAGAAGATGCAACTAGAAACAAACCTGGTCAGGCAGTAACCCTGCTCAACTGGGACAACTTTCTCACATTCCTTTTACTGTGTAACTTAAAAAACAGAAGTGTAACTTTATGCTCTCCATGACCAGCTCCTGATCAGACTGTATAGCATGGGTTCATTACCATTTAGATACGTACCTCTTTTGGAAGGAGGGAAATGAAGTCTCGTTGGAACTGAGGTTCAATGACCTGCATCATGTATTTGATCTGCGAAGTCTCACAGCGATCAATGAGCTCATCCAATGCCAGCAGCTTCTCAGGGCCACTCCACTTCTGTGGAACAGAAAGCAAAGATGTCAGAGACCAAATTAAATACCAGGAATATTCCTCATCACCTACAGACAGGTAAGTTTGTAATTATCAGACTGCCAACACTTATTTATATAGCAGGAAGGTCATGGGAGAAGGAAAGTTCACACATTAATTACACTCAAATAGGTCAAAGATGAGCTCTTCAGTATGTACTCTTTTCAAGTCAAAGGCCTCATAGGGTGAACGGGTTGGAGAATTCATCCAAAAATCACAGTCTATCAATTATGACGCTTTTGTATTTTGTTTCATCCCAACATCCTCAGCACTACAGAAATCAGCAACTCTTGGTAGAATAAGGGTTTGCCAACAATCTTCTGGCACGGGGTCACTTTTCACTTGGGGTTAAGTTAGCAACATGCACACCAATGTCCCTCTGACCATTGGTGCTTCCCGGATTCCTACCATTTTTCATATATTCCCTTGTTTTGTTTGCCCTGCCCAAGTCCATCATTTCACACTTATCCAGATTGAACTGCTCTATTCTTATTTACCTGTCTGTAGTACTGATCAATTATGGGCTCATTGGTGACATTTGTACCTCTCATGTCATGACCCATCTGGCCCACTGCCATTTCAGCAGATCTGTAACTTAGGACAGACTTCCCTTCACCAGGAGGACCAGCTTCCCCAGACTTTCAAAATTTTCAGCAGGGATTTAACAAAATGCTCCCAGGCACAACTTCACATGATTAAAAAAAATGTAGGATTTTCCACACACATCCCCCATTAATTAATGAAAACCATTCATGACTTGCCCTCAATGTATGTGGCAACACAGCAGCTGTTTCACATTTGTGATACCAATGGTAAATTAACTAATGAGATGTCCATCTGTTTGGAACAATCACAAAATGACTTCCATCTGGAAACAGAATGTCTGATTATGAGGTATCAATAAGCCAAATGAAGAAATGTTAGGGGTAGATGGCCAGGAAACTGTTTTAAACACTTGAAAGAAGATGTGACCAAAGGATATATTTTGGGGAGGGAGTGTTGGTCCTTACATTTGGGGAGCTGAGTTAATAATCAGTTTTAATTTCAACGACAATGAGTGGGTCTTTAAGATGAAATTCAGAAGAATCAGTGATTGAGAATTCACATCAACTCATTTTATGACCGTAAAACAGGGAACAGAAGGTACTGAAAGAGCTAAATAGAAAAGGAAAGCAGAGAGTACAAATGATAAATAAACCATTGATACAGCATTAGGTAGTTTCATGCAGTCTGTCCAAGTGTTTGCATTTGTATTTGCTCATGGCCCATCTCAAATGGTCTACAAAAAGATGGTTGGGAGCCACTTTTCTGAACTGCTGCAGTCTATGCCACATACTCTACTGTGCTGTTTGGGAAGGTGGAGTGGGGATAATGGATTTTGACCAAGTAGCATTTAAGGAATGATAATGTTTTTATTCATTCACAGAATATGGACATCACTGCTGGAACAGCTTTTACTGTCCATTCGTAGTTGGTCTTGAGATGGCGGTGATGAGCAGCTTGCTTGAACTGCTGCAGTCTATTTGGTTCAGGTTGGTAAACCCGCAATGTCTTTAAGCAGAGTTACAGATTTTCAGTTACAGTGACACTCATGGAATGAGTAAAAAATACAAGTTTGCAATGAGCTCAGGAACTAAGTAGTCCCAGCAGAACCTAAACTGAGTGTCAGCAAACTATTGCTGAGCAAGTGCCCCTTGCTCACACTGATGACAACATTTTTTCACCCTTTTTATCCCACAATTGAGAATAGTTTGATGTGGCATGAACTAGCCAGATTGTAATTGTCTTGCTTTGTGTACACAGGACATAATCAGGCCATTTTCACAAGTCAGACAGATGCCAGTGTTGTCGCTGTATCAAAACAGCTTGGCTAGGGGCACATCAAGTACTGAAGCAGATGAGATATCTTATGTCCTGATGCTGGAATCTTGTCAGGGCCCAAATATTTTAAGATTTGGCTCAATGTTGAATGACTTGCAGGAAAACTAGCAAGGCTGGTGTTCCCAAAGGGCAGTGCCCTTTGTCCAATATAATCCCAAACTAAATGTATCCCACCGGCCTACTCCTGACCCATATCTCTTCAAACCTTGCCCAATCATGTATCTAAGCAAATGTCTTTTAAATATTATAACAGTACCTGCATCCACCACTTTCTCAGCAAGTTCATTCTACACGTGAACAACCTTTGTGTAAAAACAATTTGCCTCATAACTTTTTAAAAATCTCTCTCCTCTCATATTAAAAATGTGCCCACTAGTCTCCAATTCCCCCATCTGAGGGAAAAGACAATTACCATCAATGCGATCTACACCTCTCATTATTTTATAAACTTCTTTCAAGTCGCCTCTCAATCTCCTACACTCCAGTGAAAGAAGTCCCAGCCTATCCAGACTTTCTTTATAACTCAAACCTTCCATACCTGGCAACATCCTGGTATATCTCTTCTGAACACTCTCCAGCTTGATAATATCCTTCCTATAATTGAGCCACCAAAACTGGACAAGGTATTCCAGAAGAGGCCTCACCAGTGTCCCGTACAACCTCAACACAACAGTCTCGAGGAATAAAAACATTGTCATTCCTTAAATGTCACTCCTGTAAATGTCCCAACTCCTGTATTCAAAGGACCGAGCAATGAATTGCATTTAATTGAATTGAATTTGTTTTCGTGTGTACTGAGGCACAGTGAAAAGCTTTATCTTGCGAGCAATTACAGACAGATCAGAGTTAAGTAGCATAAATAAGTAAATAATAGGTAAACATCGGCAAGAGCAAAAACACAGGTACAGATGAACGTTAGAGTTTGAGTCTCCATTCAGTATTGTAACAGTAGGGTAGAAACGGTTTCGAAACCGGCTGATGCATGTGTTCAGGCTTCTGTAACTTCTCCCTGACGATAGAGGTTGTAAAAAAACATTGCCAGGGTGGGATGGATCGTTGAGAATGCTGGTGGCCTTTCCTTGACAGTGGGCCTGGTAGATGGATTCTATAGATAGGAGGTTGGCCTTTGTGATTGTCCAGGCCGAGTTAATCACTCTCTGTAATCGTCTCCGATCTTGAATGGTACAGTTGCCATACCAAGTAGTAATACATCTAGACAGAATGCTCTCGATGGCAAGGGAATTCGCTGTCATGCCAAATTTCCTCAGCAGCCTGCGGAAGAGGAGACGTTGTTGGGCCTTTGTAACTAGTGCATCCACATGAAGAGCTCAAGAAAGCTTGTGGATGACCTCTCCTAGGAGCTTGACATTCTCCACTTGTTCCACCTTTGTGCTGTTAATGTGTGTGTGGGGGGGGGGGGGTCATGAGTTACATCCCACCAAAAGTCAATAAGGAGTTCCTTGGTTTTGTTGGCATTGAGAGCTGGGTTGTTCTCAGTGCACCATTTTTCCCAGGTCTTCCACCTCCTGTCTGTAGTCTGTTTTGTCGCTACCTGAGATTCGACTGACATCAGCAAACTTGTAAATGGCATTAGTATGTGTTTTGGCGACAGAGTCATGGGTATACAGTGAGTACAGTAGGGGGCTGAGTAAACACCCCTGGGGGGCTCCAGTGTTGAGTGTTAGTGACAATGAGACATTGTGCCCAGTCTTCACCGATTGTGACCTGTGGGTCAGAAAACTGAGGATCCAATTGCAAAGAGTGGGGTTTAGTGTGAGATCACTAGGTTCAGTAATCAGTCTCGAGGAGCTAATAGTGTGGAAGGCTGAACTGTAGTCGATGAGTAGGATTCTTACATAACTATTCTTGGTGGCAAGATGTTCTAGGGAGGAGTGAAGGGCAAGTGATATGGCATCTGACGTGGATCTGTTGGTCCGATAGGCAAATTGGAGTGGGTCAAGAGTAATGGGGAGGCTGGAGTTGCTTAATACCATGATCAGCCTTTCAAAGCACTTCACGACCACAGAAGCTACGGCCACTGGGTGGTACTCATTGAGACATGCTGCATAAGCCTTCTTAGGCACTGGGGTGATGTTGGCCCTCTTGAAACAGGCAGGGACCTGGGCCTGCTGCAGGGAGAGGTTGAAGATGTTTGAGAAGACCTCTGCCAGTTGATCTGCACATGCTCTGAGTGCACAGCCTGGTACTCCGCCTTGTCCCAATGCATTCTTTGGATTCACATGAAGGAAAACTGATCTGACCTCTGAGGCAGTGACTGTTGGGATAGGTTCATTAGAACTTATTGGAATTGGTGTTACCTCTCCGCTAAAATTCTGCTCAAAGCAAGCAAAGGAAGTGTTGAGACGATCTCGGAGGGATGTGTCATTATCTATTTTAGAACCGATGATGTCAATTAGTCCTTGCCATAGTCACTGGGTGACTGTCTGGGTCTCTAGTTTGGATCGGTATTGGTCCTTGGCTGTCTTAATGGTTCTGTGAAGGTCATACTTGGGATTCTTTACATTTTGAAGGCAAGCGTACCAAACACCTTTTTAACAAACCCGTCTATATGTGATGTAAGCTTCAAAACGTTCTGCACCTGCACGCTTTGGTCTCTCTGTTCTACACCACCACCCAAGGTCCTACCATTAATTGTATAAGCCCTACTCCTTTTTTGTTGTACCAAAATGCAATACCTCTTATTTATCCAGATTGAACTCCATCTGCCATTTTTCAACCCATTGACCCATTTGATAAAGATCTTAAACCTTCTTCACTGTCTACTGTGCCACCAATTTTGGTGTCATCCGCAAACTTACTAACCATTTTCTCTCTATGTTTTCATCCAAATCATTTATATAAATGACAAACAAAAGAGGACCCAGCACTGATCCCTGTGTAAGACTGCTGGTCACAGCCTCCAGTCCGAAAAACAACTCTCCATCATTAGTCTGTCTCCTGCTGTTAAGCCAATTATGTATTCATTTGGCAAGGTCACCCCGAATTCCAAGTGACCAAATTTTACGAATTAGTCTACCACGCGGAACTTTGTCCAAGACCTTATGAAAATCCAAACAAAACAACTTCCACTGCTCGTTGTGCGCTGTGCGGAGAGACTTTGGGGAGTCATATGCTGAGTTGCTCCTCACGGAATACCTAGCTCTGCTCTTGCAACCATAGTATTGAAAGAACAAAGAATACAGCACAGGTATTAGAAATCCTGCAGAGTGCGAAAATAGATAAGTCCCCTGGGCCGGATGGGATTTATCCTAGGGTCCTCTGGGAAGCCAGGGAGGAGATTGCCGAGCCTTTGGCATTGATCTTTATATCATCATTGTCTACAGGAATAGTGCCAGAAGACTGGAGGATAGCAAATGTGGTTCCCCTGTTCAAGAAGGGGAGTAGAGACAACCCTGATAATTATAGACCAGTGAGCCTTACTTCAGTTGTTGGTAAAGTGTTGGAAAAGGTTATAAGAAATGGGATTTATAATCATCTAGAAAACAATAATTTGATTAGGGATAGTCAGCACGGTTTTGTGAAGGGTAGGTCGTGCCTCACAAACCTTATTGAGTTCTTTGAGAAGGTGACCAAACAGGTAGATGAGTAAACCGGTTGATGTGGTGTATATGGATTTCAGCAAGGCGGGCGTTCGATAAAGTTCCCCACAGTAGGCTATTGTACAAAATGCGGAGGAATGGGATTGTGGGAAATATAGCAGTTTGGATCAGTAATTGGCTTGCTGAAAGAAGACAGAGGGTGGTGGTTGATGGGAAATGTTCATCCAGTTACCAGTGGTGTACCGCAAGGGTCGGTGTTGGGTCCACTGCTGTTTGTCATTTTTACAAACGACCTGGATGAAGGCATAGAAGGGTGGGTTAGTAAATTTGCAGACGACACTAAGGTCGGTGGAGTTGTGGATAGTGACTAAGGATTATGTAGGTTAGAGAGACATAGATAAGCTGCAGAGCTGGGCTGAGCGGTGGCAAATGGAGTTTAATGCGAGGTGATTCACTTGGGTCGGAGTAACTGGAATGCAAAGTACTGGACTAATGATCAGATTCTTGGTAGTGTAGATAAGCAGAGAGCTCTCGGTGTCCAGGTACACAGATCCTTGAAAGTTGCCACCCAGGTTGACAGGGTTGTTAAGAAGGCATACACGGTGTTTTAGCTTTTATTAATAGAGGGATTGAGTTCCAGAACCATGAGGTTATGCTGCAGCTGTACAAAACTCTGGTGCGGCCACACTTGGAATATTGTGTATAGTTCTGGTCACCACATTATGAGGAGGATGTGGAAGCTTTGGAGAGGGTGCAGAGGAGATTTACTAGGATGTTGCCTGGTATGGAAGGAATGTCTTATGAGGAAAGGCTGAGGGACTTGAGGCTGTTCTCATTGGAGAGAAGAAGGTCGAGAGGTGACTTAATAGAGACATATAAGATAATCAGAGGGTTAGATAGGGTGGACAGGGAGAGCCTTTTTCCAAGTATGGTGATGGTGAGCACGAGGGGACATAGCTTTAAATTGAGGGGAGATAGATATAGGATAGATGTCAGAGATAGTTTCTTTACTCAGAGAGTAGTAAGGGTATGGAATGCTTTGCCTGCAACGGTAGTAGATTCGCCAACTTTAAGTACATTTAAGTTGTCATTGGACAAGCATATGGACGTACATGGAATAGTGTAGGTTGGATGGGCTTCAGATTGGTATGACAGGTCGGCGCAACATCGAGGGCCGAAGGGCCTGTACTGTGCTGTGATGTTCCATGTTCTATGTTCACAGGAACAGGCCCTTCGACCCTCCAAGCCTGCGCGGAGGCATTTTGCCCTTCCATTTTACAACTATATTCACTTACAGGATCTATATCCCTTTATTCCCTTCCTATTCAAGTATTCACCCAGGCACTTCTTGAATGCTGTTATTGTACCTGCTCCCACCACTTCCAGGCACTCAGCACCCTTTGTGAGAAAAGTGTGTCTTGGACATCTCTTTCAAAGTTTCACCCTTCTACCTTGAACCTGTGTCCCCAAGCAACTGACACCTCCATCCTGGGGAAAAGCCTCCTTCTCTTCACTCTATCCATGCCATTCAAAAGAAGGAAGCACATGTCAGGTATAGACAGTAGCAACTCTGTATGATCAGTAGCAGTATACTCAAGAGGGAAATTAGGGCGGCAAAAAGGAGACATGAGATAGCTTTGGCAGACCAGGTTTAAGGAGAATCCAAAGGGATTCTATAAATACATTAATAACAAGAGCAACTCGAGCGAGAAGAGGGTTCCTTAAAAATCAGCAAAACTGCCTGTGTGTGAAACTACAGGAGATGAGAAAGACTAAATGAGTATTTTGCATCCATGTTTACTGTGGCAAAGGATATGGAAAGTAGAGAACTTGGGGAATTAAACCTTGTAAAGTGTCCATATTACAGGAGAGGTGGTGCTAGACGTCTTAAGTCAGAAATCACATGACACCAGGTTATAGTCCAACAGGTGTATTTCAAATCGCATACTTTCAGAGTGCTGCTCCTTCATCAGGTCTTAAAATGCATAAAGTTGGATAAGTCCCTGGTATACCCGAGAACTCTGTGGGAAGCTAGGGACTTGATTGCTTAGCCTCTTGCTGAGATATTTGTATCATCAATAGTCACAGGTGAGCTGCTGGAAGACTGGGGTTTGGCTAACATGGTGCCACTGTTTAAGAAGGGTGGTAAAGACAAGCCAGGGAACTATAGACCGGTGAGCCTGACCTCTGTGGTGAGCAGGATTTACATATATTTGGAAAAGCAAGGACTGATTAGGGATAGTTAATGTGGCTTTGTGAGTGGGAAATCATGTCTCACTAACCTGATATGAGTTTTTTTTTGAAGGAGCGACAAAGAAGATTGATGAAGGCAGACAGTAAGGATAGAAGGTGAGTTCTGAAAGATGCAAGATGAGGGGGCCAGGTAGCACAGCAATGCTAGTAGTACAGAAGGTTAGGGATGAAATGCCTGCACTTCTGAAGAATGAAAATTAGAGATATTTTTGGAAAATAAACCTGCACAGGCTTCACTACTTTTATGGGTGACTATAAAGGTTTGTAAGTTCTTCCCTCTTTTGGATGTTAATGGAGAATATATATACATAATTTTTTGACTTTGGCTCAAACCAAAGTCAGTGAGATTCCAGACCCACAATGTGAGTGACTCTGAAATGCTTCTGGACAATTCGGGATGCACCATAAATGTTGGCCTAGCCAACTGCACCCACATCTTGTCCATGAATTTAAAAAAAAAAGTTTGTGGTAATTTGAAAGCTCAAATACAAGCCAAGAGACCAACGTGCTTACATTTTCCTGTCACCTCAGGATAAGAGCTCATAATGAAAATCACTCCCCTGTACCCCAGGCCATCTCACCAACTGTTAGCTAGCCAGAAGACAGTGTACACATCTTTCTGCCCAACCCAGCTCAAACCTGGTTCTTCTCAATGTACCTACCTGGAACATGCTAAGCCACTCCTGAAGATCTGATGGAGGCGCTACTGATGTAATGCGTTTCCGATGCTGACCTGGGATGTTACCATTGCGTAGATCTCCAAATGTCGTGGCAGTATTTATGCAGGGTGATAAAGAACTGTGAAAAAAAAAGATAAAAAGACTTGGACTATCTTTCATTGTCACACCCTGACTGGGTTCAACCAGTTGAAAATTTTGGGACATACTATGGATTTTTTTTTTTAAAAAGAGGCGACCAAGGCAGTGGACTTAGGATGTCTATGCATATTGTTTATATGGACTTCCAGAAAGCATTTAATAAAGTCACACACAACAAACTTAACTCCGGTAGGAGCCAACAAAAGACAGAAAATTACTGACATGGCTTGAAAAGTGGTTGAGTGGCAGGCGACAAAAAGTAGGGATAATGTCAGGATGTGACCAGTTGTGTCCCAACAAGGATGTGCGTTAGGGATTCAATTATTCACATTATTTATAAGTGACTTAGACAATGGCAATATAAAGACTTTAAAAAAAAATTCATTCATTGGATGTGGGCATCACTGACTGGATCAGCATCAATTGCCCAGGCAGCAGTAAAAAGTCAACTGTGGTTCTGGAGTCGCACATCAACCAGAGCAGGTCAGGGTGGCAGATTTCCATTCCAAAAGGAGGTTAGTGAACCAGATCGATTTTCCCAACAGTTGGCAATGGTTACATAGTCATCATTAGACTCTTATTTCCAGAATATTATCATTGAATTCAAATTCCACCATCTGCCACAAAGGAATTTTGAAAACCAGGTCCTAAGAACATTACCTAGGTCTCTGGATTAATCGTCTAGGGATAATACTACTAGGATATTGCCAACGCTAATTTGCTGATGACTGAAAGTTAGGCGGCATTACAGATGAATAGCATAAAATTACAAAGGGATACTGATGGGCAAGATGATCGAGCAAAACTGATGCAGATGGAGTTGAATGTAATGAAGTGTGAGGTTACCTATTTAGACCAAGAAAGGATAGATCAAGGCACTTTCGAAATAATATGAAGTTAAACACAGTGGATGTCCAAACAGACTTGGGGATTCAGTTGCATAAAATGCACTAAGAATTGAAGAAAATAATCAAAGGCTAATGAAAAACTGGCCTTGATTTCAACAGGACTGGAGTACAAGAATGTAGACGTTGTGCTGCAGCTATACAAAACTCTGGGCTCCACAACTTAGGAAGGATAGATTGGCTGTGGAGGGAGTACATTGTTAAATTTTAAATCTGATACAGAAGAATATTTGTTAAACAAAGGTATTAAGGGATGTGGACCAAAGGCAGGCACGTGGAGTTTTACTACAGATCAGCCATGATCTAAGTGAATGGCAGAACAAGGTGGAGGGGTTGAATCGTCTACTCCAGTTCCTCAGTTGCTAGGTTGGTTTGGCAGCACTTGACATGTGGTAATAATTATTTTGTTAATGAGTTTGCAGGAGTGAAGTGGATTGCTACCCTGCAAGATTCTAAAGTCATTGTTTAAATCATATTAGAGTCCTAGAGATGTATAGCATGGAAACAGACCCTTCCGTCCAACTCATTCATGCTGACCAGATATCCTAAGCTAATCTAGTCACATTTGCCAGCACTTGGCCCATATCCCTCTAAACCCTTTCTATTCACATACCCATCCAGATGCCTTATACATGTTGCAATTGTACCAGCCTCCACCATAGAGTCGTAGAGAGAGATGTACAGCATGGAAATAGACCCTTCGGTCCAACCCGTCCATGCTGACCAAATATCCCAACCCAATCTAGTCCCACCTGCCAGCACCCAGCACATTTCCCTCCAAACCTTTCCTATTCATATACCCATCCAAATGCCTCATAAATGTTGCAATTGTACCAGCCTCCACCACTTCCTCTGGCAGCTCATTCCGTACATGGACCACCTTCTGTGTAAAAAAGCTGCCCCTTAGGTCCCTTTTAAATATTTCTCCTCTCATCTTAAATCTATGGCCTCTAGTTCTGGACTCCCCTAGCCCAGGAAAAAAAAGACCTTGTCTATTTACCCTATCCACACCCCCTCATGATTTTACAAACCTTTTCACAACATCTTTCCAATAGGAAGGAGACTAGAATTGCACGCAGTATTCCAAAAGTGGCCTAACCAATGTCCTGTACAGCCACAACACGACCTCCCAACTCCTGTACTCAGTGCTCTGTCTAATAAAGGAAAGCACACCAAGCTCCTCCTTCACTATTCTATCTACCTGCAACTCCACTTTCAAGGAACTATGTGAGGCATGGTGCAAAGATCTGTTGGACATTAGAAGAAATAGATCTTTGAACAAAGTCCAAGACTACACACTTGGTGACAACTTTATTACAATCCATAATCTATGAAATACTTACCCCACTGAGTACTAGCTCCTGACGTTTTGCAACCAATTCACACTCAATTAACTCTTAATCAATATATCCATTGTCTATTCCTTTGTTCCATTAGGTTGTAGGTATTCCATCATACCTTGAGATGATCACAAACCCCTTCCAACCTTGCAGCTGACTCTGAACTGGGAATATTCGACAGGGCCACTGGAACAAGTTTACTAGTTCGTTCAAACACTACAACCAGCATGAACAAAAAAATAACTTGAAAAATGATCCATTGTCAAATGAATCCATAATATCATAATTTTGTCCTGTTTTTGTTGAAATCCTCTGATTTTAAAGCTGTGATGTGAGATTAAAGCCAAGTTCAGCTTGTATCCACTCATACTGGATCAAAGCACTAACAGATTGTCATTAATATGCAGCTCACATTTCCTCGTCCTTAATTTCATAAAAAATTAAAAGGACACCAGCTGATGAGGCGCTGTGGCATCTTCCATCACCTATGTAAGGGGTGGGGATCAGCAGCAAACATGTCAGCAATCATTAGCTGCACTCTCATAGTACCTGCTGTTTGCACACATCCCAATGAACATATCAGTGTGGAGAATCGCTGGCAAGCCCAGCATTTGTTGCTTAGCCATAATGGCCCTTGAACAGAGTGACTTGCTCAAGAGTTGCAGTCAGTTAAGTCAGTTTGACCAACATAAAGCCTATTTCCTTCTGTATAACAACTGACAATGGCAACATTGTTACTGTACTGAAACAAGCTTTTAATTCCAGATTTATGAGTCAAATTTAGATTCCATCAACAGCTGTGATGGGATTTGAACCCATGCCCAAAGATCAACCTGGCCTTCTGGATTATTAATCCAGTGTTATCACCACTATGTAATCACTTCTTCCGTTTGCCACACTTAATCCAATGCACATTATGCATGGTGGTGGGGGGGGGGGGGGGGGGGGGGGGGGGGGGAAGGCATTTAAAACCTGGTTTACATCTTCAATTATACCTTCCACATATCACTTGTCTCATCTCCAGAACATATTTGCCTGAGGCTCAGGTTACCATGAGGGATTCTTCGTCTCAATCTCTCCCCAACCCAAGGCATGGTGACCCTCTCATTAAACTACCACAGAGCAGCCTTATGATATGATAAGATGACAGTGAGCAGACAAGTTTTTAGTACTAAACCAAAAAAAAGGAATAATCTCCAGAATCTGAAAATCAGAAACTAAACGCAGGTCTGGCAGCATCTTTGGAGAGAAAACAAGAGTTAATGTTTTGGGTCCAGTAACAGTTCTGTCTTAAGTTTTCAGTACCATTGGTTAGCTCTTCAGATAATAAAGCCAATCTTGCCTACCAGTTAGGGCTCTACTATTCAATGGTAAGTAACATGGTTTGATTTATTCTTGTCACACACATGGAGATAGAGTGAAAAGTATTGTTTTGCATGCTAACCAGACATTGTCCCCAAATACAGAGTAATTCAGGTTACACAAGTGCCAGGTTGTAACCATCAAGAGTATTCACCTCCCCTTGAAACTGAATGGTATTATCATTGCTGAATGTTCCACAAACATCATCCTTTGGTTGGGGGAGGGGGGGGGGGGGTTCACTATTAACCAGAATCTGAAGTGGACCAGCCACAGAAATACTGCAGCTACCACAACAGATCAGAATTTGGGAATTATACACAGAGTGGTTCATTTACTGATTCCCTTAAGCTTATCATCTACTACACATAAAGAAATAAATATTGGCCTTGTTCACAATGACCATTTTCCAGGAACCATTGTATTTATCGTAGTTTTCTGGAAGTACTATCCAATTAGTTTTATTGCCCCATGTTTTCTTCTCAATTGCCTGCAAATCCTAATCAAGTATATGGCCATTTCCTTTCGAACGTTTCAATCTGATCTGTTTTCAGAATTCTTTCAAAGAATGCAGATCATTATAACTCCATGAAATAAATTCTCATCTCTCATCAGTTGCTACCTCTCCCAATTAACAACTGAGTCCACACTAGTGGATATCGAGAACTTGTTATATGAGAAAGCTGGATCTCACTGAAGCATATTAGTTGGCTGGGTAAGATCTATATCGAGCAGTATATTCAGATTTGGCCACTTTAGCCACTACTGCATTTTAAAATAATTTCCCAAGAACCAAGCACCTGTTTTTGAGGGTGTTTTAAAGCTATAAAACAGTTCAGTCCAAAAATGAGGATAGGAATGCTGGCATCTAATTAAATGTATCACATGGAAACCATATAAAGCAATAAAGCTGCTGGATTTTTGACATATGTATAGGCACATCACCTACTTAGAAACAGTATTCATTGTAAGAGGTGCTTTCAGATAGTCACATTGAAACATTAAGCAAGTTCTTATGAACTGCAATTTTATGTTCTTACATAGAATGCACTGTATTCTCCTGAGATTTTATTTTGAATGAATTATATGGATCTTTAATAGCATTGCTGACATGAT
Organism: Chiloscyllium punctatum; assembly: GCF_047496795.1. NCBI lineage: Eukaryota > Metazoa > Chordata > Chondrichthyes > Orectolobiformes > Hemiscylliidae > Chiloscyllium > Chiloscyllium punctatum. The sequence continues at coordinate 1,348,269 of NC_092747.1, forward strand.
TTGACATTAACATGGCACAGGAATTTTGGAAAAGGAAACTTCCTTACAACAGAAATAAACTTTTGGACATTGTAAAGTATAGGACAGACAGATTTTTGATCAGTCAGGTGTCAACAGTTACGGGGAAATAACAGGAAAGTCAATGTGAGGCATGTCAGATCAGCCATGATCTTATTGAATGGTGGAGCAGGCTTGAGGGAGCGAACAGACTACTCCTTTTGCCATTTCTTTGGTGTAAAAGTTAAAAATCAAAACCACCAGATGATAGTCCAACAGGTTTATTTGGAAGTACTAGCCTTTTTGTACATTTTGGCACACTGGCCTTCATCAGTAAGGGTGTGGAGTATAGAAATTGGGAACTTATGTTGCAGTTATATATGCTTGGAGGCCATACTTGGAGTATTGTCTTCAGTTTTGGTCACCTTGCTGTGGGAAGGATGTTATTAAACTGGAAAGAGTGCAGAAGAAATTTACCAGGACTCAATGGTCTGAGTTATAGGGAGAGTCATGGATTGGATGAATGCACTCAGTTTTCTTCCCAAGGTTGGGGAATCAAGAAAAGGAGGGCATCATAGAGTCATAGAGATGTACAGCATGGAAACAGACCCTTCGGTCCAACCTGTCCATGCCGACCAGACATCTCAACCCGATCTAGTCCCACCTGCCAGCGCCCGGCCCATATCCCTAAAAACCCTTCCTATTCATATACCCATTCAAATGCCTTTTAAATGTTGCAATTGTAACAGCCTCTACCACTTCCTCTGGTAGCTTATTCCATACACACACCACCTTCTGCATGAAAAGGTTGTCCCTTAGGTCTCTTTTATATCTTTCCCCTCTCACCCTAAACCTATATCCTCTACTTCTGGACTCCCCGATCCCAGGGAGAAGACTTTGCCTATTTACCCTATCCATGCTCGTCATTTTGTAAACCTCTATAAGGTCACCCCTCAGCCTCCGACGCTCCAGGGAAAACAGCCCCAGCCTATTCAACCTCTCCCTTAGCTCAAATCCTCCAACCCTGGCAACATCCTTGTAAATCTTTTCTGAACCCTTTCAAGTTTCACAACATCTTTCCGATAGGAAGGAGACCAGGATTGCACACAATATTCCAGCAGTGGCCTAACCAATGTCCTGTACAGCCACAACATGACCTCCCAACTCCTGTACTCAATACTCTGACCAATAAAGAAAAGCATACCAAACGCCTTCTTCACTATCCTATCTACCTGCGACTCCACTTTCAAGGAGCTATGAACCTGCACTCCAAGGTCTCTGTTCAGCAACACTCCCTAGGACCTTACCATTAAGTGTACAAGTCCTGCTAAGATTTGCTTTCCCAAAATGCAGCACCTCGCATTTATCTGAATTAAACTCCATCTGCCATTTCTCAGCCCATTGGCCCATCTGATCAAGCTCCTGTTGTAATCTGAGGTTACCCTCTTCACTGTCCACTACTCCTCCAATTTTGGTGTCATCTGCAAACTTACTAACTGTACCTCTTATGCTCACATCCAAATCATTTATGTAAATGACAAAAAGCATTGATCCTTGTGGCACTCCACTGGTCACTGGCCTCCAGTCTGAAAAACAACCCTCCACCACCACCCTCTGTCTTCACCTTTGAGCCAGTTCTGTATCCAAATGGCTAGTTCTCCTTGTATTCCATGAGTTCTAACCTTGCTAATCAGTCTCCCATGGGGAACCTTGTCGAACGCCTTGCTGAAGTCCATATAGATCACATCTACTCCTCTGCCTCATCAATACTCTTTGTTACCTCTTCAAAAAACTCAATCAAGTTTGTGAGACATGTCAACTATCCCTAATCAGTCCTTGCCTTTCCAAATACACGTACATCCTGTCCCTCAGGATTCCCTCCAACAACTTGCCCACTACCGAGGTCAGGCTCACTGGTCTATAGTTCCCTGGCTTGTCCTTACCGCCCTTCTTAAACAGTGCCACCATGTTTGCCAACCTCCAGTCTTCTGGCACCTAAGGTTAGAGGGGGAAAAAAAAGGGAACCTGAGGGGTAACTTTTTTTTAAACACAGAGGGTGATATGCATATGGAATGAGCTGTCAGCTAAAGTAGTTGAGGTGGATACATTTAAAAGGCATTTGAAGAAATGCATGAATAGGAAAGGTTTAGAAGGATATGGGTCAAGTGCAGGGAAATGGGGTTATCATTGATGGACATTTTGGTCGGCATGGACCATTTTGGGCCGAAGAGCCTGTCTCCGTGCTGTAGGACTCTATGACTAACAGAAAAACCTCAAGCAAAAGGATCATTTCAGTGAACCTTGTAGATCGGGGCCAATGAATTGCTTCACGAGTTATCTTTTTCCCCTTCCAACCATAACGTTAATTTGTGTTGATCTGTCCTGTGTCTGTAAGCAGGGGAATTTTAGAAGGGGGCTAGAATTTTTGATCAAATTATACGCTGACAGTTCCCAGTTGTTTACCTGTAAATAGAATTTTACATTGTTTCAAAGTGAGGTAGTTCATTCTGAAGCAAGGATGTTAAATTTCATGAGTGGAAATCATGAATACATGAGGCACAAACTGGCTGAGGTGGATTGGAAAAATACATTAAGGGACACTACAGTAAACAGGCACCGGTTAGTTTTTAAAAGAGCTGTTGCGGGAATCAAATCAAGCATAAATTCCCTCAAGATGCAAAATCTGAAAACAGGTCAATCGTAGCTGACAAAGGAAGTTTAGGGCTGCTCAAGATTAAAAAGAAAAAGGCTATCAACTTTAAAAGCTGGTTCAGTTTTCACAACCGATAGAATTTTGGAAGATAATCAACTATCAATTTAATATTAATTTAATCAGTAATTTATTCTGTAATGCCAGACGGCACCACAATGTTGGGACATAAACACTTCGCACTATACCTAGATACAAGTGACAATTTTAAATCAAAGTCTAAAAGAGTTTGGAATACACAAAAGGAGAGCCAAACAGTGATGGAAAGGGAAAATATACTATGAACGCACTCACACTAACAAAAAAAGGTGCTGCAAAAGCTTTCATTGGTACATAAAAAGGAAATATTTGGCTAAAATGCATGTATCCATCAAAGGCAGAGTCAGGAGATTTTATACTGGGGAAGAGAAAAACTGCAGAGAAGCTGTAAGGGAGCACACCAGAAATGTCAGAACATTCAAGGATACAAGTCAAGTGCTGGAAAGAGGGTTCAGTGAGTATTGGCCACAAGGGTCCATAGGACCTCTTCGGTCTATAATCGAACTCTTTGGTGCAGTTCGATTCTGCAACTTCAGATGATTCCTTTGTGCTCATTTTCATTGAGAAAGATCCCAGAACTCTCTTAAAACGAGAGATGCAAGTGGCAAGGGAGAATGAGTAAATTAGTATTAGCAAGACAATTGCACTAAAGATATTGATGGGGTTGAAGATCGATAAACTGTCAGGACCTGATGGTCTTCATTCCAGAGTGTGAAGGTGGTGGTTGGAGAGATAGTTGATTATCTTCCAAAATTCTATCGATTGTGAAATGATCCCTCAACTTTGGAAGGAAGCAAATGTCACCCCACAACTTAAAGGAGAGAGAGAGAGAGAGAGAAAACAGGGAACTAAGGCCTGTTAGTGTTACATTAGTAGTAGAGAAAATGCTAGAATCTATTATTATAAAAGGATGGGATAAACAGACACCTGGTTGTTAATGATTTGATTAACTATAGTCAACACAGATTTGCGAATGCAAAGTTATGTTTAAAGAACAAAGGATAATACAGCACAGGAACGGGTCCTTCCACCCTCCAATGATGCATTTTGCCCTTCCATACTAAAACTGTCTTCACTTACAGGATCCTTATCCCTTTACACCCTTCCTATTCATGTATTTGTCCAGTGCTTCTTGAATGCTGATATTGTGTCTGCTTCCACCACTTTCTCTGACAGTATGTTCCAGGTACTCACCACCCTTTGTGTGAGAAATGTGCCCTGCACATCTCCTTTAAACTTCCTCCTTCGTGTCCCCTCGTAATTGACCCTTCCACCCTGGGAAAAAGCCTCATTTTCCACTCTATCCATGCCATTCATAATCTTATAAACTTCTATTATGTCACCCCTCACCCTCCTGCATTCCGGTGAAAACAAACCCGGACTATCCAACCTCTCTCAGAGCTAAAACCTCCTGCACGAGCTAACATTCGGATAAATCTTTTCTGTACCCTCTCTAAAACATCCACATGCCTCTGGTAGTGTGGTGACCAGAACTGTATGCAATATTCCAAGTGTGGCCTAAAGTTCTGTAAAGCTGCAGCAGATCTTGCCAATCTTGATACTCAATATTCCTTCCAACGAAGGCAAGCATGCCATTGGCCTTTCTTATTACCTTATCTACCTGCACTACCATCTTCAGTGAGCTGTTGTCCTGCACACCCATATCTCTCTGCACATCAATACTCCTAAGGGTTCCGCCATTCACTGCATAATTTCCACCTGTACTTGACCTTCCAAAATGGATCACCTCACATTTGTCCGGACTAAACTGTACCTACTTTTTTTTTTATCTGCCCATGCCTCCAAATGATCTACATCCTGTGTATCCTCTAACACTATCTGCAACTTCACCAATCTTTGTATCATCTACAAACTTGATAATTAGACCAGCTATGGTTTTCCTCCAAATCATTTATGTACATCACGAACAGCAGAGATCCCAGAACTGATCCCTGTGGAACACCATGAGTCACAATCCTCTATTCTGAAAAGGATCCTTCCACCACTACCCTGTGTCTCCTATGACTAAGCCAGTTTTGTATCTACCTTCCCAGCACCTTCTGGACCAGTCCGTCAAGAGGAACCTTGTCAAAGGCTTTACTGAAGTCCATGTAGACAACAACAACTGTTTCTTCCTCAAATCATCTTCTTCATCTCCTCAAAAAACTCGATCAACTTCGTGAGACATGACTTCCCCCACACAAAACCATGCTGTCTATTCCTAATCCTTTCTTCTAAATAGTTATCAATCTTGTCCCTAAGGTTCTGTTCCAATAATTTCCCTAACACTGACAGGAGGCTCACAGGCCTGTAATTTCCTGGATTATCCCTGCTACCCTTCTTCAACAATGAGGCAACATTCCCTAGTCCTCTGGGACCTCACTAGTGGCCAGAGAGGATATAGAGAGGTCAGTCAACACTTCAGCAAATTTGTTCTCTTGCCTCCCTCAACATTCTGGGATCGATCCCATCAGGACCCGGGGACTTATCTATCTTAATATGTTTTAAGATGCGCAAAACCTTTTTCTTATTAATAGCAACTTGGCTTAGAAATGGGAGACGCCCTTCCCTGAGATCATCCTCCATCAACTCCATCTCTCTGGTGAATCCCAATACAAAGTATCCATTTGGGATCTCAACTACCTCTTCCGGCTCCACACGGATTCCCTTCTTTGTCCTTGAGTGGACCAACCCTTTGCCCGGCTACTTTTTTGCATTGTATATAAAAAACCTTGGGATTCTGCTTAATCCTGTTTGCTAGTGACTCAACATGACTCTTTTTAGCCCTTCGAATTCCTTGTTTAAGATCTTTCCTTATATACTTCATGGGCTTCATTAGTTCCTATCCTCGTAGACATTATATATCCTTCCTTTTTCATTTTGACCAAGACCATAATATCCTTGGTCATCCAAGGTTCACCTAACTTGCCATACCTAACCTTCATTCTCGTAGGAACATGCTGCTCCTGAATTCTGATCAACTCCTGTCTGAAATACTCCCACATGTCAAATGTGGATTTGCCCTCAAACAGCTGCCTCCAATCAACACTCTCCAGTTCCTGCCTAATATTGTTTTAGTTTGCTTTCCTCCAATTTAACATCTGCATCCGAGGACTACTGTTATGCCTATCCACAAGTATCTTCAAACTCACGGTAATATGGTCACTACTCCCGAAATGCTCCCCCACTGAAACTTCACTCACCTGGCCTGGCTCATCTCACAAAACTAGGTCCAGGGGTATAACCATTTTCCAGGTAGGACTAATGACATACTGTATCAAGAAACCCTCCCAAACGGGGCTTAGAAATTCTACTCCATCCAAGCCTCTAACATGGAGGGAGTGCCAGGGGAAGTTAAAATCATAAAATTTAACAGACTTTTGAGAAGATCAGGCAATATCCTGATCAATCTCCTTTTCGCCCTGTACAGTGCAATCACATCCTTGCTATTCTGCAGTGAGCAGGCCTGCATACAATACTCCAACTGTGGCTGAACTAACCTGATATATGGCACCATCGTAACATCCTTGTCATAGAAGTCTACAGTATGGAAATAGGCCATTCACCCAACTTGTCCATGCTGCCCACTCTTCAGTATTATTCTATTCCCATTTGCCTGCATTTGGTCCATATCTCTCCATACCGCTCCCATCCATGTTCTTATTTAAATATTGCTTAAATAACAAAATTGTACCAGCCTCTACCAGTATCTCTGGCAGCCCATTCCAGACAATCATCAACCTGTGTGAAAAAAAATGCCCCTCCCAATCCTTTTGTATCTTTCCCCCTCACCTTAAATCTATGCTCTCTAGTTGTTAAACTTGAGGGGGCTAAGAAGATATTTACAGGTGTGTGGCCAGGATTGGAGGGCTTGAGCGACAGGGAAGAGGCTGAATAGTTTGGGGCTTTTTTTTCCCCTCGAGTGGAGGCTGAGGGGTAACCTCACAAAAGGTTTATAAAATCATGAGGGGCATGGATAGAGCAAACAGCCAAAGACTTTTTCCCAGGCTAGCTAAGTCCAAAACTAGAGGGCACAGATTTAAGGTGAGGGGGAAAAAGATTAAAAAGGGACGTGAGGGCAACTTTTTCACGCAGAGGGTAATGAGTGTATAGAATGAGCTGCCAGAGGAAGTAGTGGAGGCTGGTATAATTACAGAATTTAACAGGTACCAGGATGGGTTTAGAGGAATATGGGCCAAATGGTCGGCAACAGAACTATATCAGTTTAGAATATCTGGTCGGTGCAGATCAGTTGGACCGAAGATGATCCCAAACTTGTTTATGACTCCACATTACAAATAAAATTGATAAAGGACCGCCAATGGAAGCAGTACACTCCTTTTCAGAACATTTTAAATGGAGGTTTAATAAAGAGGGAATGAACTGGCATGGACTAAGGATTGACTAACAGACATGAAATAGTATGAGTAAATGGGTCATTATTGCATTGGCAGACTGTAACTCGTGGGGTACAGCAAGGATCAGTACTCGGGTCCCAGCTATTCTCAATATAAACCAATGATTTGGAGGCAGGGACCAAATGTAATATTTCCAAATTTACAGGTTAGTCAAAGCTAAGTGGGAATGTGTGCAGTGAGGAGTGTGTACATGAGGCTTCAGGAAATTTGGATAGGTTTACTGCATGGGCAAAAACATGGCAAATGGAATATAATGTGACAAAATGTGAAGTGATCCACTTTGATGGGGAAACAAATGGGTAGAGAACTTATTAAATGGCAAGTTAGAAAATGCAGATGTACAAAAGGATCTAGGGCTCCTTGCACACAAGTTACTGAAAGTTGTAGTAAATTAAGAGCAATGTTAGCCTTTATTGCACAGTGATGAGAATATGAGAGTAGTGGAGTCTTTCTTCAATTGTATAGCAGCTTGGTTAGACTCATCTAGAGCACCATGTAATCTTGGTCTCAATGTCTTAACAAAGATTATTGTCATAGAGGAAATAAAAGAAAGGTTCACAAAACTTGTTCCCAATTTGGCAGAATTCTTCTAAGAAGAGAGTGTGCACACATTGGGCCTGTAACCTCTACAGTTTCCAAGAATGAGGAATGATCTCATGGAAATCTATAAAATAAAGGGATAGACAGCGTAGATGTGGATAAGAGGGTTCCCCTGGATGCACTGTCTAGGACCAGGTGTATAATGTGTAAATAAGGTATAATGCCATTTAGTTCCAAGATGAGGAGAATTATTTTTTTTTAAAAACTCTGAGGATTATGAACGTTTGGAATTCTCTGCCATACAGGGTGTGGAAGCTCAGTCTTTGAATATTCTCAAAGGTGGATAATGATAGATTTATTTTTATCAATGGCATATAGGATTATGGGGTGCAAAAAAAGGTACAGAAGTGTTCAGTCAGTCATAATTGTATTCAGTGATGCAACAGGCTAGGATGGGCTAACCTTATAACCTACCTACTTGCAACAAATGACAATTCTTATGTACAGAAATCTGGTCTACTTTTCACAGAATTATCGAACCCTACATAATAGAAGCAGGCCCTTTGGCCCACTAAGTCCGCACTGACTCTCCAAATAGTATTCTATCCTATCCCCATAACCCTGCATTTCCCATGACTAATTCCATGCATATCCATGGACACCATGGGCAATTTAGCATGGCCAATCCACCTAACGTGCACATCTTCGCACAGTCGTCAGAAACTGGAGCACCCAGAGGAAATCCATGTAGACACAAGAAGAATGTGCAAACTCCATACAGACACTTGCTTGAGGCTGGAATTGAACCCAGATCCCTGATACTGAGGAAATAGTGCTAACCACTGAATCGATAAGACATTAAACTGAGGGTTTTTGCATACTTAGACAAAATCTTCAAGGCGTGCGGCTACCCCCCGGGAATGGTGGAACTGGATTTCCAGCATGTTGCTCTGGTGAACCAACCTATTCTTCCAGCATTATTAAAAAGTTAGTCATAGAAAACATCAAAGTATATGATAGCAAGTTTAAACAGACAGGCGGCCTAGTCATCGGGTTTAAGCCAAGGCATGACTTGATCGTTCCGGCAGCTGCCTACTCTGTCAATACCTGGAATACTCTGACCCTTTGCACAGCTTCTTTCCTGGTGACAGTGCTCGCACATCAAGGCCATTCTCTGACTTTCGCTTCATCTGTGAAAAGAGAATGAGAATTTGAGAAAACAAATTTAGGTCTGCTGAGTACACCAGTTAACACAGGAAAAACAACAGGAAATGGGATATTAATAGGACTCTTGGTTTGTCATAAACTATCCTACAAAGGGCAAATCAAATAAACAGAGACAGGACTCAGAGTTAATTGTTCCTGACAACTACAAATAACTCCTAATAGCCATCCATCCAGACTGTTAATTGTTTTAAACAATAATCACTCAGTAATCTTTTCTGTAAAACAAGACACAGATAGGAAATGTTGACCAGGGAAGCACTTCTTGTATGAGATCTATTACAAAGCAGACCTGTAGATACTTGGCTCCATCCTTTGTAGCAATTTCATGCAAGTCATTTATAATCAACCTCCAAGAGAAACAAAAAGCAGTTGATTTAGTGGGGTTATATGTAGTCTCAACCTGTAAAGTGACTTACTTAAATACTAGTAGCGCATTTAACAAGCTCTTGTAAACAAGCTCTTGTAAACAATGCCTTTCAGCAGAAAACACTACAATGGAACATAGGCTGTATTTACAAACTGGGATGTCAGAACCGATCAGTCTACTCAGCTTCTCATATGCTGCAGCTCTTAGTGACCCCATGTCTGAAACATGAACCTCTCTTAGCAAATTTTCAGCTTTGTTGCAAAGTGATAAATCCTTATGTATTCTATGGATAAAGGTCCTGTTCAACTCCATTCCTCAGAAAGTGCTATACTTTTAATGTATTTTGTCTTTATATAGTTCCATAAATGAAATGCTTTGACATACAATCATTCTGAAATTTAGTCTGCGTTATATAGGCTGTAATTTTGCACATATTAGGATCCCAAAAACAGCTAACATAGAGGCAATCTATTAAATCTGGTTTTGGTTAAAAGAAGTCTGTCTGAAATACTCTGGACAATCACAGCAGAGGAGTTTGTCCATCAAGTCTGTTCCAGCTTGGAGAGATGTGTAATGACAGCATTCCTGTTCCCAGCACTAGCCTCAGTCCTGTAACCCATTCTCCTCACCCCCTTTTCAAGGATTTGTCCGATTCTATTTGAACGCTACAGTATGATTGAATTTGCCTTCACAATCCTTTCAGGGAGTGGATTCTAGATTATAAAATCTCATACAAAGAAAATTCTTAGCCCTTCTGCAATTTTATTGCCAATTGTTCATCATGCACTCTGTGCCAGAACAGTCGAACCTTTGACCACTTCTGACTTATTTTGACTGCCAACCCTCCATTTCCAATCCACCCATTCAGATCCATTTTCCACTGTCATTTGCACACCCTCTCAAAATAGCTCAATAAAACCAAGAGTTGTAAATGTTAGAGATCTGCAACAAAAAAAACAAAATTGCTGGAGAAACTCAAGAGATCTGGCAGCATTTGTGGGAACAAAGACACAGTTAGCGTTTCAAGCCCAGTGAAACATTAACTTTGCTTTTCTTCCACAGGTGCTGCCACACTTAGCACATACAATGCTACCGCGCAGAGTTTCTCCATCAATTTCTGTTTTCATTCCCTCAAAGTAGTTACTGGGCTGAACAAAAATCAGAAATTTAAGCAAAATACTATGGATGCTGGAAACCTGAAAGTAAGTGCTTGAAGAAGTTTGGGAGAAGATTTGTAGCTCGGGTGCTCGTTGTTGTTGTGGTTCTGTTCATCAAAAACACAGAAATAGAGAACACACACCGGATCATCAATGCCACACTCACAGGAATCCGATTCACTGGAGAGGAAGAAAAGGACAACCAACTCCCATTCCTAAACGCGATGGTACAGAGAACACAGAACAGAGAATTCACCACAAAGGTATACAGGAAAGCCACACACTCAGACCAAGTCCTAAACTACGAAAGCAACCACCCCAACACACACAAAAGAAGTTGCATCAAGACACTGTTCAAAAGGGCCACAACACACTGCGGTACACCAGAACTGCAAAAAGAGGAAGAAGAACACCTACACAATGTATTCGCCAAAAACGGATACCCCCGCAATTTCATCAACAAATGCCTAAGGGAAAGACAACGGAACAAGGACATGACACAACCCAAAGGACTAGCCACACTACCATACATCAAAAATATTTCTGAACTGACAGCCAGACTACTGCGACCACTAGGACTCATAACAGCACACAAACCAACAGCCACTCTCAGACAACAACTCACCAGGACGAAGGACCTGATACCCAGCATGAGCAAAACCAATGTAGTGTACAAAATCCCATGCAAGGACCGCACAAAACACTACATAGGACAAACAGGAAGACAGCTAACGATCCGCATCCATGAACACCAACTAGCCGCGAAACGACACGAACAGCTATCCTTAGTAGCCACACATGCAGATGACAAGCAACATGAATTCGACTGGGACAACACCACTATTATAGGACAAGGCAAACAGAGAACAGCCAGGGAATTCCTAGAGGCATGGCACTCATCCATAGATTCAATCAATAAGCACATCGACCTGGACCCAATATACCGGCCACTGCAGCGGACAGCTGAAACGGACAACCAGAAGCGGCAGATACAAATCACTATAAATACCGGAGGAAAGATCACAGAAGCGCTTCACAGGAGGCTCCCAAGTACTGAGGATGTCACTTAGACAGGGGACGAAACGTCTGCAACACAAATTCCCAGCTCGGCGAACAGAACCACAACAACAGTGCTTGAAAAACTCAGGTCATTTGGCAACAAATGTGTAGAGGGAAAGAGTTTCAAGTTGAACATTATTTTTTGTAACTGAAACGGGTTTGGAAAATGGCTTTTCAAAATATTTCTGAAAGCAGCAGAGGAAGAGCAAAGGGAATAAATGATGTACAAAGAGAGGAGGAAGAATAGGAGAAGAATGCAGGAAAAAAAAGGTTAACATACGGTCAGGATAACATACGGTCAAGTTCTGAAATTGTGGAATTCAGTGTTGAGTCTGTGCAGCTGTAAAATGCCCAAGTGGAAAATGAGATGTTAGTCCTTAAGTTTGCATCATGTTCGTTCGAACGTTGCAGCAGGGCCAGGTCAGAAATATTAGCGTGAGAGCAATATGGTTTATTGAAACGGCCAAGAACTGGAAAGGTCAGGGTCACTCCAGTGCACAAAGTGGTGGTGTTCAGAAAAACAGGTGCCCCCACCTGTTTTTGGTCTTGCCAATGTAAAAGGATGGTGATTGGCAAATGAAGAAGTAGACAAGATTGAAAGAAGTGAATCGCTGCTTCACCTGAAAGGTGTTTGGGGCCTTGAATAGTTGGCGAATGGATAAATGTCACAACTGTTCGAATTTGAAGGCATGAACGAAAGCAGGTTGTCCCAAAGAGAATAGCTTCTGTGTACGCTACCAGTGGAGAGGAGGGGGTATGTGAGAGTGGTGGTGACATCCTGCTCAAGGTAGTAGAGATGATGGAGGATGATTATTTGAATACAGAGACAGTGGGTTGGAAAGTGAGGACAGGGGAACTCTATCGTTGTTTGGGAAAGAAGAGAAGAGATGAAGAAAGAAGTGCAGGAGATAGGTCAGTCATGATTGAGGGCTCCGTCAACCTTGCAACAGGCTTGAGAGTAAGCTATAGGTCTAAATGACAAAGGTGTTACAGGAATACAGAAATTATCTGAGTGACAGGAAACAGTAATGGTCAATAGATATTTTTTGGGCTTGGACAAGACTCAAAGTGGAGTTCCCTGGGAATTGGTTGAAACTTCTACTTCGGTTGATGCATATTCATGATCTGGACCTTGATGTGAAAGGGGCAATTTCATAGTTTGCAGATGACACATAAGTTGGGAGACTTGCAAACTGTCAGGCCAGAATAGTCTGGAACTCAAAAAGGACATTAAGTTGGTGAAGTGGGCAAACAGGTGGTGGATGAAGTTCAATGCATAAAAAAAAGTGTGAGGTGCTACAATGTGGTTGGCAGAACATTGAAAGACAATATAGGGGGTACAATACTGAAGGGAGTGCTAGATCAGAGTGTATAAGTGTACTAAAGGTGGCAGGACAGGTGAAGAGACTGCACTCGTAAAATAAAAGAATGAGAGGGCACAGATTTAAAGTGATGTGCAAAAGGAACAAACATGATACAACAAAAAACAAAAAAAACACACACACGGTGGGGGGGGGGGATGCGGAGTTAAGGTCTGGAATGTCCTGCTTGGAAATGTGATGGGGCCAATCTAGGCATTCAAAAAGGCATTGGACTGCATGTGGTGGTACGAGTTGGGGGTAGAAAATCCTCTGTTGAGGAAAATTGAGGTCATGTAAGAGGCAGCCCAGTGGAAGGTGGCATCATTGGAACAGATGCAATGGAGACAGAGAAACTGATAGAATGGAATCCCTGCAGGAACCAGGGAGTGAGGCAGTGTAGTCAAAGTAACTGTGGGAGTCAGTGGGCTTGTAATGGGTAGAGGTGGACATCCGAGCCTTAGAAATTCAGTGATATCAAGGAAGAGGTGGACTAGGCCAAGCTGAGAGAAGGACAGAATTGGAAAAAATTATCAGTTTTGTTTCTAACTCCAGACAAGAGCAGGAAGCAACAAAGACATCTTTGATATATTGGGGAGAGAGCTGTGGATGGGCTGACAAGTTCCCAGCACCTGACATCCTGCACCCTTTGATCCTCAGGGGAGGTGACTGCAGGAACAGTGGTTGCAATCTTCCAAAAGCACTAAATGTAAATGCTAGTTCTTTTTTGGTCCTAATTCTATGCAGTGGAGTCAATTATCAACATGATCCTTTGAGCTTTGAGTTGTCTATAAAACAGGGAAACAACTTCTCCGAAAATTTAGTTTGTACAATTGATTAATTGTAGATCAGTGATAAATTATGTGGCAGGATAGAAATAGAACATGGAACATAGAACATTACAGTGTAGTACAGATCCTTCAGCCCTTGATGCTGCACTGACATGTGAAACTAATCTGAAGCACATCTAACCTACACTATTTCATTTTCATCCATATGTGTATCTAATGATCATTTAACTGCCCTTAAAAGTTGGCAAGTATACTACTACTTGCTCAGTAAAGAAACCACCTCTGACATCTGTCCTATATCTATCACCCCTCAATTTAAAGCTATGTCCCCTTATGCTAGCCATCACCATCCGAGGAAAAAGGTTCTCACTGTCCACCCTATGTCTCAATTAAGTCACCTCTCAACCTTCTTTTCTCTTACAAAAAATAACCTCAAGTCCCTAAGCCTTTCCTTGTAAGGCCTTCCCTCCATAACAGGCAACATCTTGGTAAATCTCCTCTGAACCATTTCCGAAGCTTCCACATCCTTTCTACAGAAATGTACACAATACCCCAAACGTGACTGCACCAGAGTTTTGGACAGCTGCAACATGACCTTGTCTCTCCGAAACTCAATCCCTCTATCAATAAGAGCTAACACACTGTATGCCTTCTTAACAACCCTATCAACTTGGGTGGCAACTTTCAGGGATCTGTGCACCTGGACGCAGATCTCTCTGCTCACCTACATGACCAAGACCAAATGTCACTGGGCTAGCAATTTCACTAGCCCAGACTACTACTCTTAAGAATTCAAGTTAGAATCCCACAGTTAATAAATCTGGTCTCATTCATGGTGATCAGGAAACACAAATGATTCTGATAAAAATACATCAGATTCACTCATGACCTTTAGGAAAGAAATTCTGCCATTTGTAAAGGGACTATAGGATGCAGGGAGAAAGCATGAACATAGCACTGAATAGGTTGATCAGCCATGATCTTATCAAATAGCTGAGCAGGTCCAAAGGGCTGAAAGGTTTATTATTGTTCCTATTTTCCTGCTATTCAGAGTGGAAGCAACACACAGATTCCCACTTTGAATCACATTTCTTGGAGAGGCAAGTTCTCAATTAAGACAACAGCATGGTGCTGTGTTTGAATTGCGATACTGCCTCTGAAGCAGCAACCAGAAACAAACGTTTCTCATACACAAGTTGAAACAAAACTTCCTCAATTAGAGGAAATCCAAGGCTCAGTTCTACGAATCTGCGTATTCAGCTCAACCCTCCCAGCTGTGTTGAAGCAATGTGTTCTCAGTTAAGCGATAGCACTCTACTGTCCCACATCATCCTACAATAGAACATTGCTGGAGATCAGAGTCTAGATTAGAGTGGTGCTGGAAAAGCATAGCATGTCAGGCAGCATCCGACGAGCAAGAAAATTGACATATCAGGCAATTCCTGATGAAGGGCTTTTCCTGCTCCTCACATGCTGCCTGACCTGCTGTACTTTTCCAGCACCACTCTAATCTAATTATTGTTCTCTCAGCTTTCACTCACGAAATATACCACAGACATTGACCTCAAATATAGCATGTTGCATTAGAAAGTGTCATTTTACATAGTTTCTTAATTAACCGATACATCATGAACTCAAACTGCGTTTATCTCCCAGTCAGGCACAACTGATATGAATATAAATATTACCAGCCAAGCAGTACTGTTAATCTTTGTTGTAAGCAACAGACTGAACCAAGAATTATGGATAAGGAAACAACACAAAATGTTAACTCTACTTCTGCTTTTGTTCAAGGATCTAAGCATTTTCCTTTAGTTTTTTGATTTTTCAAGAGATGTGAGCATTACTGTCAAGACCAACATTTGTTGCTAATGACTAATTGGCCTTAAAAGGTTGAGATGAGCTATCTTTATAAACCACTAAGCAAAGATTGTGGATGTTGGAAATTTGAAACAAAAACAGAAACCACATCTGTCTACCAGATATATGTGAACCCACAGTGCTTTAGGAAGGGAATGCCCGGTCTTTTACCAATGACAGTGAGAAAACAGCAATATAATTCCAAGTTAGGATGGTATTTGGCTAGGAGGACAAATTCAACATTGCCAGATTTGAAAACCTCATGACCTACATCCTGTGGATGAACAGTGACCAGAAACTAACTGAGTTCAAAGCAGTTCAGACACTGCAGATTCAATGGTAACCAACTCAGTGCCAACTCCTCTAACCTTGCTCATCTTCCATAAATCAGGAGTGAGGTGGAAACATCCACACTTACCTGGATAAGTATGGCAAGGCAAACCACACAAGAATTATACAGTTAGCAGTAGGGCCTTGTTAACCATTTCAATAGTTAGTTAAGCTAATTCTCGTCATTTATTTTTGTTTGCATTTTAGTGTAAAAATAAAGTGTTTTATTTAATGTCAATTAATTTGACCAATCAAATTGCACCTGGATTGCAACACCTTACACTTACCTTTAAAATAAGAAAACAACTGCCTTCTTAATATATTTTGAGGGGGTTTAGTCTGGTTCATAATAATGGACAATAGAAAGCTACATCAGTTTATCAAATGGACTGAGAGAAATAAATTCTAGACTTGTACCTGTTCGAAGTGGGAATGGTTGGAGCAAGGCTCAGAGATGTAAGGAACTGCTTGACAGTAAAGCAGGAGTTCAGGGTCAGCCAGCAGAACAAGAGGGCTGGTGACAACTTTGCATCAAAGAATGCATAGCTTTGTCACCAATCAACTTTAAGCAATTCTGCCCTCAATACCTAACTACAGCAACTCCTTCGACATCAGCCTGGCAAACACTTTCAATCCTCTCCTGAATTACACTGCATTTGATGGGGAGTGTCGAGGTTGATTTAGTTTGTATATAACCCATCTGGATTTCATGCAAGATAGAAACTAGATGCAGAAATGGTTGGGGCTTACTTGTTCCGCATCAACGCTTTTCACTCAGGCAATCATAAAATTTATTATTTTTAAAAATCTTATTTATTAAGTCAGTCAGTCAGTCAGAGAATATAACGTTGGAGAGAAAAGGACTGCATGACTCATTGCTGTGTGTAATCAGCCAGGTCATAGAGACGTGCAAAACCCATTAGCTTTGTACCCATCACTTAATGCCACTTTAACACTAAGAAACCCAACATACTGCATTATGTATATTGAGTGAAACAGATTATGAATGAAATCTCATTACTACTATTAATTTAGAGCAAAAAAATGACAAAAACAGAGGAACCTCAAGTATCCAAAGGACACAGGAGGGGAGTA
This sequence comes from Chiloscyllium punctatum, assembly GCF_047496795.1. Lineage (NCBI taxonomy): Eukaryota > Metazoa > Chordata > Chondrichthyes > Orectolobiformes > Hemiscylliidae > Chiloscyllium > Chiloscyllium punctatum. The sequence goes on from NC_092747.1 coordinate 1,365,217, forward strand.
TTTCAGTCGGTTAAATCGAATTCCGGAGAATCGAGTGCCAGATAATAGTTTAGCCAATCATCAGGACCTTGCGGGATAATCAGATATTCGGATAACCAAACGCTGGTTAATCACGATTCCTCTGTATTGTGCATGTTGAGTACCTCAATTTTTAAAATATTTCTTGTTAATATTTTTCTTCACAGAAGCCATGAAGACGATGAATACTCAGTATAACGCTGCATCTAGATACAAATTCACATAAATAATGTTTATTTTATAGTGTTACAATTATTTGGCAGGATATCCCAAGTTAGATGAACCCTGCATTTGTTATTTTTTGCATGGTTATTAAAGTAGGACAGTCTTACTACAAATGTACAGGGCTTTAGACTGCACTTGGAGTACTGTATGTGGTTCTGGTCTCTTCACACAAGAGAAATAAGTGTATTCAAAGCAGTTCAAAGAATCTAAATGCAAGAAGCAGTAGGCTATTTGGACCCTCAAGCCTGCTCTGCCATTCAACAAGATCGCAGTCGGCCTGCCCCAACCTCAACTCCGCTTTTGTGCCAGGTCAGCATAGTTGGAAACTCCCTGATATTTCTAAACATAAAAACACAAAAGAGGAGTATGCCATTCAGCCCTTCAAGCCTACTCTGCCATTTGGTATGACCATGGCTGATCAGCCAACTCAAAACCCTGTTCCCGTTTCTTCCTCATGTCCTTGGATCCATTCAGGCAAAAGAACTGTATGTAACTCCTTCCAAATAATCATTCAATTGTTTTGGCCTCAATTGTTTTCTGTGACAGAAATTTCCAAAGGCTTTCTCCTCCCTTGGAAATTTCTCATCTCAGTCTGAAATGGCCTACCTCATAGTCTTAGACTGAGACTTCTGGTTCATGATAGGGGCATTACAGGAAGAATGTTCGCAGTCTCATCCTGTTATAATTTTGAATGTACGAGATTTCCTGATTTTTCTATTTTCACTTTATTTTTTCTTCTTTAATCAATCCCTTGGTTCTCCTTTGCTGACTTCTGAACTGTTCCCAATCTTCAGGTCCATTGTTTTATCTTGCCAATTTCTATGCTTCCTACCTTGCAAGCCATGGTTTGACACAGCTCCTTGTGCTTTTGCATCAGACGATAATTTTCATAGTTCACCCATTCACTCTTTGAATGTTTGCCATTGCCTATTTATGGTCCTTCTTTTCAGTAATAATTCCCAAACCTTCATAGACAACTTATGCCTCATACCACCATAGGTTCCCTTAATAGCATACAAGACCCTTGTCTCAGAAGCAACTGCCTCACTTTCCATCTTGATGGACAATTCTTTCCCATTATGATCACACATCCCCGAGGGGGTCGCTCACAACTACGTTACCAATTATTCAATTCTCATTGCATAATATCCAATCTAAAGTAATCTGTTCTCCAGTTGGTTCCTCCAAGCATTGATCCAGAAAACCATCCCTTCGCTGTGGTGCCAGTCAAGCAGGTGACTTTGTCCTGGATAGTGTCAAGCTTCTCGGGTGTTGTTGAAACTGCATTCATCCTGGCAAGTGGGGAGTATTTTCTCACATTCATGGCTTTTGTCTTGTAGATTGTGAACAGGCTTTAGAGAGTCAGGTGATGAGTTACTCACTGCAGCATTCCTAGCCTCTGACTTGCTTTTGCAGCCACTGTATGATACTTGGTAGTCCAGTTCAGTTCAGTTTCTGGTCGATAGTAATCCCCCCCCACCCCACCAAGGATGTTGATACTCAGACTGAGAGCTTGTGATGCCAATGAATGTCAAGCGGTGATAATTAGATTCTCACATGTTGGACATGATCATTGCCTGGTAATTGTCACTCACCACTTATCAGCCCAAGTTGATAAAATATGGTGAAAGAAAACTCACAGCAGATCAGGTAGCATCCGAGGAGCAAGAGTCAACGTAGCCGGCATGATCCTTCATCAGTCCTGATGAAGGGCCATGCTCGAAACTTCGATTCTTGCTCCTTGGATGCTGCCTGACCTGCTGTGGTTCTTCCTTCACCACACTTTATCAAATCGGACTCTCCAGCACCTTCCGCCCTCACCATCTCATACTTGTCAGTCCAAGCCTGATTATTGTCCAGGTCTTGTTGTGTTTCAACATGGACTGCTTTAGAGAATGGTGCTGAACATTATATAGGCGAGGAACCCCACTTCTAACCTTGTGATCAAAGAAAGGTCATTAATAGAACAATACAGCACAGAACAGGCCCTTCAGCCCATGATGTTGTGCCGAACATTTGTCCTAGCTTAAGCATCTATCCATGTACCTATCCAATTGCCGCTTCAAGGTCACCAATGATTCTGCCTCTGCCACTCCCACAGGCAGCGCATTCCATGCCCCCACCACTCTCTGGGTAAAGAACCTATCCTGACATCCCCCTTATACCTTCCACCCTTCACTTTAAATTTATGTCCCCTTGTAACACTCTGTCGTACCCGTGGAAAAAGTCTCTGACTGTCTACTCTATCTATTCCCCTGATCATCTTATAAACCTCTATCAAGTCACCCCTCATCCTTCGCCATTCCAATGAGAAAAGGCCTAGCACTCTCAACCTATCCTCGTACGACCTATTCTCCATTCCAGGCAACATCCTAGTAAATCTCCTCTGCACCCTCTCCAAAGCTTCCACATCTTTCCTAAAATGAGGCGACCAGAACTGCATACAGTACTCCAAATGTGGCCTTACCAAGATCCTATACAGCTGCAACATCACCTCACGACTCTTGAATTCAATCCCTCTGCTTATGAATGCTAATACAACATAGGCCTTCTTACAAGCTCTACCAACCTGAGTGGCAACTTTCAAAGAGCTATGAATATAGACCCCAAGATCCCTCTGCTACTCCACCTTACTAAGAACCCTACCGTTAACCCTGTATTCCGCATTCTTATTTGTCCTTCCAAAATGGACAACCTCACACTTGACAGGGTTGAACTCCATCTGCCACTCCTCAGCCCAGCTCTGCATCATATCTAAGTCCCTTTGCAGCCAACAACAGCCCTCCTCACTATCCACAACTCCACCAATCTTCGTGATGAAGCAGCTGCAAATGGTTGGACCAAGAACAGTAACCTGAGGAACTCAGGCTCCAGTGCTGCACTATGTCTCTACCTCTGAGCTAGAAAACTCAAGTTGCACATTCACAAAACAGTGCAATAACATCTCTGAGCAGGGGGATTAGCAAATATATATGTGCAAGATCCTTTACAAGGTCTAAACAACGTGCCCCTAATCTGCTCTTTCTTCATAGAGTCTGCAAAGTAATTTCTTCACAAGTAATTCATCTGAATCACTTTCAAAAGTTGTGTTAGACTATGTCTCCAGCATCTTCACTAGTTGCCCAATATGCCATTCAGATCATACCAGTGCACAATCCTGTTCACTCCAATCGGGACTGACCCTCTACTGCACACTTTGGAGAAACGTCCAACATGTTTTCAGGGACAATGTTTGCCAACTACTCAGTACAAATAATCTCTGATTAAGCATCACAACAATATGTTTTCTTTTACTTTCGTGCTGTCTGAAAGTTCCAGTTTCAGGGATGCCTGCACACATACAAGCCCAAACCTAAAATGAAAAAATTCTATTCTAAATAAATTGCAGCTGAGCAACTAACAATGTAAGTGGATGGAGGTTGGGCGGGGCGGTGGTGTTGGGAAGAGGGGTGGGTCCCACAGAGAGGGAGGGTGAGCAAGACAAGGACTAATCACTTAAGTCTTCATCAACTTTTCACAATAATGCTGGCCTGAAGAGAACGGTCAAAAGTCTACACAACAGATTTCATCAAAATCAGAAAGATGGAATAATGCGTTAAGTGCTAACATTAAGTATCCCTGCTTTTATTTTAGATTTCCAGTATTTATACTACTTTTCATCACATTTAATTCTGAATTTCAGCCCTGCAACCAGTTTTATTTGGGTGGGAGGTTGGGATGGGGGTAGAGAGGGAAGAATCACACACAAGGACACTGCAACTATCACAAAATGTTTACTGCTGCAGTTGTTTCCAGAGAACCCTGAGCAAGAGGTTATATGCGTCATAAATTCCAAAAAGCTAAGCTGCATTTTGACATGCTCCAGATCCTTAATAGAAAATAAAGAACAGTTTTAAATCCTAGCTATCTACTTTAGCAAGCATTTCAGTCTAATTTATGGCTCTTAGCAGAGGTCATGGGTTGTGTCTCTGCTACATGGATGCATTCATTGAACCAAAGAATGATTACAGTCCAAGAAGTGGCTATTCGGGCCATCTCGGTAAAGAAGTTTCCCTGCAACAACAGTTCAGCCAACTCAGCAACATTTCTCTTTAAATCCCCTTGGAAAAGCACAATTCAATCTCAGGGCAGTACAACACAACCCAAAACATGCACTGTGCACCAAGATTCACCTTTGATTCTTTTGCCATTTGCCTTAAACTCTGTGCCCTCTGGTTCACGGACTTTCAATGGGAATGGTTCATCCTTTTTTCATCGTGGTCCACAATGGTACCAACAAAGTGGGTAGAAAGAGGGATAGGGATATAAGGCAGGATTTCAGGGAGCTGGGATGGAAACTGAGTGAGAACAAACAGTTATCATCTCTGGTTTGTTACCCATGCCACATGATAGCGAGGCAAGGAATATAGAGCCATATCAGCTGAACAGCTGCATGGATGGTGCAGGAGTGATGGGTTTCAGGTATATGGATAATTGAGGCTCATTCTAGGGAAGGTGGGACATCTACAAACAGGATGGTTTTCACTTCAATCAGAGGAGTACTAATATCCTGGATGGGGATCTGTAGTGTAGTTCCAGTACATGGGCGGATGAGAGTAGGGAGGACATGGAAAGGATTTCAGTCACATGAGTGTGCTGGCAGACAACAGGTAAGTTTGAAGCGTGTCTACTTCAATGCCACGAGTATCCGGAATACAGTAGTTGAGCTTGCAGCATTGATAGGTGCCTGGGACTTCGATCTTATGGCCATTTCAGAGACAGACGTGGATAGAGCAGGGTCAGGAATGGATGTTGCAGGTTCCAAGGTTTAGATCTTTCATTAAAATCAGGGAAGGTGGTAAAAGGACAGTACAACAGTGGCTGAAAGAACTTTTGATGAGGACTCGTCTACTGAGGTGGTACGGGCTGAGATTGGAAACAGGAGAGGAGAGGTGAGGTCACACTGCTGGGAGTTTTTATAGGCCTCCGCAAAGTTCCAGGGAGGTGGAGGCAAGGATCGGCAAAACAATTCTGGGTAGGAACGAAAGGAACAGAGTGATCATTATGGGGGACTTCAACATCCCCAACATTGACTGGAAATACTATCACTCTAGTAAGTCAGATGGATCAGTTTTTGTCCAATGTGTGCAAAAGGGTTTCCTGACACAGTTTGTTGATGAGCCGACAAGCGGGAAGGCCACACTGGACTTTGTGCTTGGTAATGAACCAGGCCAGGTGTTTGATTTAGTGGTAGGTAATCACTTTGGAGAAAGTGACCATAATTCGGTTATATTTAATTTAGCGACGGAAAGGATAGGCACATGCCACAGGACAAGAGTTATCGATGGGGCAAGGGCAATTATAATGAGATCAGGCAAGAATTAGGAGGCAATAGAATGGGGTAGCAAAATGCAGGGGATGGGGACAATTGAAATGTGGAGTTGGTTTAAGGAACAGATATTGTGTGTCCTTGATAGGTATATCCCTGTCAGGCAGGGAGGAAGTGATAAGGTAAGGGAACTGTGGTTTACCAAAGAAATTGTATCTCTTGAGCGGAAGAGGGAGGCTTATGTGATGTTGAGACAAGATGGTTCAGATGACATGATGGAGAGTTACAGGTTAGCTAGGAAGGATTTAAAGAGAGTTAAGAGTAAGGAGAGGACATGAACAGTCTTTAGCAGGTAGAATAAATGAGAACCCTAAAGCTTTCTATGGGTATGTGCGGAATAAAAGGATGACTAGGATAGGAACAGGGCTAGTCAAAGATAGAAGGGGGGAGGTTATGTGTGGACCCTATGGAGATCAGAGAGAGGTGCTAAACAAATATTTCCCATCTGTTTTCACTCAAGAAAAGGAGAATAATGTAGACAAGACTAAGATACGGGCTATTAGACTTGAAAGGATCGAGGTTGGTAAGGAGATGGTGCTAACAATTCTAGAACGTGTGAACGTAAACAAGTTCCCTGGGCCAGATGGGATTTATCCGAGGATTCTCTGGGAAGTTAGGGAGCCTTTGGCCTTTATCTTTGAGTAGTCATTGCCTACAGGTTTTTAGTACCACAGAACTGGAGGACTGCAAAGTTGTGCCCTTGTTCAACTAGGGCAGCAGAAATAACCCTGGTAATTATAGACCAGTGAGCCTTTCCTTCTGTTGTAGGAAAGATTTTGGAAAGGATTATAAAAGATAGGATTTATCATCATCTCGCAAACAACAATTTGATTGTAGATAGTCAACATGGTTTCATCAAGAGCAGGTCGTGTCTCACAAACCTCATTGAGTTATTTGAGAAGGTGACCAAGCATGTAGATGAGGGTACGGCAGTTGATGTGGTATACATGGACTTCAATAAAGACTTTGATAAGGTTCCACATGGTAGGCTATTGGAGAAAATGGGGAGGCATGGGATTGAGGGTGATTTAGCAGTTTGGATTAGAAATTGGCATTCTGTAAGAATGTAGCGAGTGATGGTTGGGTAGAAAATATTTAACCTATAGTCTGGTTACTCGTGGTGTGCCACAAGGATCTGTTTTGGGACCACAGCCGTTTGTCATGTTTATAAATGACTTGGACACAGGCATAGGTGAATGGGTTAGTAAGTTTGCTGATGATACTAAAGTCGGTGGAATGGTGGACAGTGTGGAAGAATGTTGCAGATTGCAGGGGGATTTGGATAAACTGCAGAATTATGCGGAGAGGTGGCAAATGGATTTCAATGCAGCTAAATGTGACGTGATTCACTTTGGGAATAATAACAGGAAGGCAGAATAGTGGGTCAATGGAAAGATTCTTGGTAGTGTGGATGTGCAGAGGGCGCTTGGAATCCATGAACACAGATCCCTGATAGCTGCCACCCAGGTTGATAGTGCTGTTAAGAAGGCACACTGCGTGTCAGGTCTTATTGGTAGAGGGATTGAGTTCCAGAGCCGTGATGTCATGCTGCAACTGCACAAAATGCTAGTGTGGTCACACATGGAATATCGTGTACACTTCTGGTCGCCCCATTACAGGAAGGATGTGGAAGCATTAGACAAGATGCAGAGGAGATTTACCAGGATGTTGCCTGGTCTGGAACAAAAGTCTTATGAGGAAAGGCTGAGAGACCTGGGTCTGCTCTCACTGGAGAAACGATGACTAAAAAGGGGATTTAGTGGAGACATGGAAGATGATTAGACGAGTAGATAGGGTGGACAGTAACAGTTTTTTTCCTAGGATCATGACATCTGCTTGTATAAGGGGACACAGCTGCAAATTGAGGGGTGATAGATTTAAGACAGATGTCAGAGGCAGGTTCTTTATGCAGAGAGTGGTCAGGGCGTGGAATGCACTGCCTGCCAATGTAGTTAACTCAGCCACAATAGGGGCATTTAAACAGTCATTGGATAAGCATATGGATGACGATTGCATAGTGTGGGGGATGGGCTTAGATTAGTTTACAGGTCGGCACAACATTGAGGGCTGAAGGGCCTGTTCTGCGCTGTATTGTTCTACGTACTGCGAATCCCAAATGACTCTGACCACAAATTATCTAAAGAGTACCCAGGTTCTCCAATCGGTCATCACCATCCTTCCAAGAATATAAACTTACTCAAAACAAGCAGAGGTTGTGCAATACAAAAACAAAATGATATTAGCTTGGTTCAGTTGGCAACAGCCCCATCATAAAATAATAAGGTTTTTGCTTCAAGGGCTACTCTTTTCCAGAGGAAGTGGCGGGTTCATTCAGAAGAAAGGTCAGAGTGAGCCTCCACCTACATGTTCTAATTTTTCCCAATTTTAGGTCAACAGAACCCATGGTACAGAGCAGAGAACAACCACTCTGGCAGGCTCTCCTCCAACCACTATTAACACCAACATGAGGAGTGACAATTCATCTCTGAGTTGTTCATAGGACCTTTTGTGTGATGCAGTTGCAAACAACAGACACCGCATTTCCAAGTAATGGATTACATCTGAAGTGCTCTAAATTGTTTGAAACCTGTTGAGGCACTTCCACAATGTAAGCCTATCTTTAATTTCATGGAAAGGCAGAATATTTGTTTGAAAGCTAGCAGGCATTGAGTGTTCATACATCCAAATACTGTTTTTCAAAAAGATATGAAGCTGGAAGCGCACAGCCGATCAGGCAGCATCCGAGGAGCACGCAAGTCAGCATTTCGGGTTGAAACACTAACCTTCCTGCTCCTCATATGCTGTCTGACTTGTTGCGCTTTACATCTATCGACTGTTGACTTCTAGTATCTGCAGAACTTACTGTCTCCTAGTCACTTCAATAAAGATATCATTTGTTGTCAGACTTTGAAAATGAGGCTGTTTGACTTTGGCTCATTCTAGTTCATGATGTGGAAACAGAGTCATAGAGATATACAGCACACAAACAGAACCTTCGGTCCAACCCGTCCATGCCAACCAGATATCCTAAATTTATGTAGTCCCATTTGCCAGCACTTGGCTCATATCCCTCCAAACCCTTCCTATTTATATACCCATCCAGATGCCTTTTAAATGTTGCAATTGTATCAGCTTCCATCACTTCCTCTGGCAGCTCATTCCATACACGCACTACCCTCTGCATGAAAAAGATGCCCCTTAGGTCTCTTTTATATCCTTCCCATCTCACCCTAAACCTATACCCTCTAGCACTGGACTGCCCCACCCAACAGGAAATACTTTGTCTACTTGTCCTGAGAGTGTGTATAGGGTATAAGCAGACAGAGAAAGAGTTAAGTTCTGAGTTTTGCAAAACAAGAGGTCCAGCTGAGTATGACTCAGATCAGATAAGAACTTACAGTTAACAATGGGGTGCTAGAGACAAGGGTAATGGGTTAACAAGGTGGAAAAGCAGTCATTATGTACAGCCATTTAACAATATTTGAAGCATTCAGTATGTAAGGTCAGCTAACAATTGTATGAATCCCATTAACAAGGTTAAGAACATTCATTGGATAACAGGAAAGGGCTTGGTCTCTGCTATTGATACTCATTGATTGTAATGGTCACCCAATTAATACAAATGTTGGCTTATCTGGATGTTCCTCCCTATAAAATGACTATTTGGTTCATTGAGAAACTGTTATTCAAGGGAAGACCATGAACTCATGTCCCTGTGCACATGGGCGATTGTTCTCTCTCCCTCCAGGGCCCAGCATAAAGATAGAGGTAAAACCACATGGCATCTCTGAGCGTTTTGCTTCGACTGAGGTGGGGGGGTAAATGGGAAGACAATCCTATCCATGTCCTTTATAATTTTATAGGCCGCTAAAGGTCACCCCTTAGCCTTGACATTACAGGGAAAACAATCCAGCCTAATCAGGCTCTTCCGACAGCTGAAACCCTCCAACCCCGGCAACACCCTTGTAAATCCTTTCTGATGTCTTCCAAGTTTCACAACATCCATCCGATAGGAAGAGACCAGAACTGCACACAATATTTCAAAAGTGGCCTAACCAATTTCCTGCCCAGCAGCAACATGACCTCCCAACTCCTATACTCAATGGTCTGACCAATAAAGGAAAGCATACTAAATAATTTCATCAATATCCCATCTACCCAAGACTCCACTGTCAAGGAAATAGGAACCTGCACTCCAAGGTCTTCTTTGTTCAGTAATACTCCCCAGGACCTTACCATTAAAGTATATAAACCCTGCCCTGATTTGCCTTTCCAAACTGCAGCACCTCGCATTTATCTAAATTAAACTTCAGCTGCCACTCCTCAAGACCAAGTAGCACAAATCTGGGTGAGCACAATGACTGTGGCCAAACTCAGCTCCAATTCCATTTGCAAATTTATAATGACATCACTGAAGTGGGTTGGATCTCAAATAACGATGGTACAGTGTATGTTGAGGAGATGGGCAGCTTAGTGGTATGGTGCAAAAGCAATCTTTCCCTCAAAGTCAGCAAAATAAAGGTGCTGGTCATCACATCATGAAGTGGAGCGGTGTACATCCTTCTATCTGTAACATGCGTGCTGAGGTAGAGATGGTCAAGAGCTTCAAGTTCCTTGGAGTAAATATCACCAACAATCTATCCTGGTCCATTCACATCAAAACTACAGTCAAGAAAGCACATCAATGCCTCTACTGCCACAAATTCCAGAGAAACTTCAGCATATTGACAATGACTCAACAATTGTTAATAGATTTCTTTTGTGTAGAACCCCTGTAGTGTGGAAACAGGCCATGTGGCCCAACAAGTCCATACCAACCCTCAGAAGACCATCCCAAACAGATGCCGCCCCCCCCATCTCCCTCCCTGTAACCCTGCATTTCCCATGGCTGATGTACCTAACTTACACATCCCTGAACACTATGGGCAATTTACCTAACTTGCACATTTTGGGACCACAGGAGGAAACCGGAGCACCCGGAGGAAACTCATGCAGATACGGGGAGAACATGCAAACACCACTGCCTGAAGCTGGAATCAAACCTAGATCCCTCATGCTGTGAGACAGCAGTGCTAACCACTGAGCCACCATGACATCCTGACGCACCATAGAAAGTATGCATCACAGCTTGATATGGCAACTGTTCTGCCTAAGACCGCAAGAAGTTTCAGAGAACTGTGAACACAGCCCAGCCCATCACAAAAACCAGAATTATTTCCAAAGACTCTGACTACATTTCCCATTGCCTTGGGAAAGCAGAAGCATGATCAAAGACCTCTCCAAACCCAGTTATATTTTCTTCCACCCTCTTCCATCAGGCAGGAGATACAAAGGTTTGAAAACATGTACCAACAGATTACTCCTAGCTGTTATCAGACTTTTGAACGGACCTCTCAAAAAGGAGTTGATCTTTCTCTGTAGCTGTAACACTATATTCTGCATTCTATTCTATTACCCTGATGTACTTAAGTAAGGAATGACTTGTCTGATTAGCGTACAATACAATACTTCTTACCGTATCTCGGTTCATGTAACAATAGTAAATCAAATCAATAATAAATCAAATAAATGTGTTGGTAAATTCATTTCAAAATTAATTCCACAAGGCTATCCTTGGGATTGATTTCAAAATTTCTTCTTTAAATGTGGGCTACACCATCATGTAGGACTTGCAGCTCATCCCTGATGGCATTAAGACAATTTGGGGAGGCTCGTTGGAAAGGTATTTTTGTGATTATACTAATTATTCAGAGGCCCAGACTACCAGGACAGTGGTTCAAATCCCACTTCGACAGCCGCGGGAATTTTGATTCAACTAAACTAACCTGGAAATGAAAGTATGAAACTATCAATTATCATAAAAACCCACTGATTCACTTATTAGGGAAGGAAGCCTGCCATTAGGGAAGGAAGTCTGGTCTACACTCAAGTACAGACCCACAGCAATGTGGTTGACTACTAACTGCCCTCTGAAATAACTAAGTGACCATTGAAGGTATCAGTCAACTGGGGATGGGCAACCAATGGTGATCTTGCCAGGGACACTAACACTTCTATGAAAATAAGGAAAGTGCACAAGTGAGGGACGAGAATAACATTCCCTGGTGGGTGGGAAGGTCACCGCCCTGGAAGTTCGTGAATCAACTGGATTTGGTTTTTGCTTTCTCACAACCTGACAACTTCTACCATCATATTCTGATGCCAGCCATAAATTACCTGAACTATTTAACTGGGTATCATAACTTGCCGTGATATGGTTTGATCTCACAACGTTGGTCTGTTACTGAAGGACTAGAATGCTCAGGTTAATAAACTACAATGCAATGAAATCAGTCCACAGATTTCAAAGACATCAAGCAAGGAACTGAATTTGGAGCAGATATAGTTAAATATTTAAAGTTATAATAATTTGGAATTAAGGTTAATTTCCATTACCTCTTAACTAGGTTCAGAAACAAACAAACAAACAGAAATTGCTGGAAAATCTCAGGTCTAGCAGCATCTGTGGAGAGAACCTCCTTCTGAAGGAGGGTCATTGGGCATAAAACTGATTTCTTTCCGCAGATGCTATCAGATCTGATGAGATTTTCCAGTAATTTCTGTTTTGGTTTCTGATTTCCAGCATCCATAGTTCTTTCAGTATTTTTTTGTCACAAACTGTCATCCTGCTGTTTGGTCTGAAAATGAACAGAGATGCTAGTGATGAAAGACATCATTGGATAGATACCAATCTCATTTTGCTTCCAATGTTCATGTCCTCATAGGAAATCCTTTTTCTTGCTGGTTTACTTCAATTTAAAAACAGTTTAATTATTCAGTACTGAGCAGTCCTTTCCTGCTGGGAAAGGCACTGCGATTTTATTCATTTCAGAAGCTTGTCTATCTGTAAAAACCAACATCCCCTAAATGGTATTTGATGTGCTTTAGGTCAACTGCAATATACAACCAGAGATACTAATAAAGCTCCACATCTACAATAAAAAGAATGCATTAGATCTCTGCACAGTGTATACTACGATTCAATGAAGCGAAGAGAGAAGCAAGATCTATGTACTAATCGATAGACTCCATTAAGTGTTTTTATGCTGGGATAGTGTTCCCAAAACAAACAAAGTCAAATTAGAAGCAAACCTGTTACAAAACTCCTCACAAAAGCTAATTATCCAGTCTACTACTTCCTCTCAGGTGGATAAGGTTGATCTACCATCACACATATGCCAAGCTTGAAAAATAATAAAGATGGACTGGGGATAAAAAGTCAGCTGCTACTCCAAAATCCACCTGTCATACTGGTGAACAAATTCTTCATTTTTAAATACGTTGGCTTACAGACAATTTTAGTATCTTGTATGAAATTGAGACCAAGTCAACTATGACAACTTACAAATATATCAAGAAAGAAATTAATTTTCTGATACATTTGGAATTCATGTGCACGTGTGACTCCTCAGTCTTTCTGCTGCTCAATGCTAACTCTCCCCATTCAGCAAATATTCACATTTGGTTCAGATACCATGTGGTAACCCATCTTCATAGATTGCCAGCTTTGACTATGTTGTGCTGTGAACTCTTGTTCTCAGCTCCCTCATGTCATTTACAAATTCAGATAAGAAAATCCTCAGTTCTTCATCTGGTTAACATCTTTAGGTGCGTATGCCTTCCAAGTTTTGCAGGAAATTTAGATCTTGCTGTCCTTGCCCTCAGAAGGAGAGTCTGAAGAGCGTGTGCAAAATTATTGATACTGAGTGAAATTGGCTGCAGTGATGTTCTAAAAACAGCTTAACCACTCGTTTCTTTTGGTGTTGGGCGAATAAGAACGTCAGCAAGGGATACCAAGGGGAACGCCATGCTCTTCTAACATTGTCAAATGGCAATCAAAATGGAGTCTCAGTCAAACACATCACAGGATATACCAAAGACCGCATTTTCCATTGGATGGTGCCTTATATTCTTCCTCTTCATTCACATCATGTGACATCACTAGTAACCTCTCGAGAAGATAGTGAACTGCCATCTTGAACTGCTGCTGTTTGGGAAGAAGTTACAAGATTTTAATTAGGCATTACTAAATAATCTCATTTTTGTGTACCTGGACCTCCAATGTCAGTATCATCACCGACTTTCAAAACTGCAAATTAAAATGTTGGCACAGTCATCAGCAGATGTAGTTCCTTACAGCGGCTGCACACCCGTAGAATTAAGGAACATCGAGCAAAAGGGCCTTATCTTTCTAACCATATGCAGGTCAAGGATGAAGAAACAAGGTTTTTTTCCAAGTTTGTAAATGACACCAAACCAGGGAGAAAAGAGGGGTTTGCAGCACAGCACAGTGTGAGTGGGCAAATCTATGAAAAGGGGCTACCTGAATGCATCAGAAACAAATCTGATTATTCACTGAATGGGGAGAGTAAGCATCGAGTAGAAAGACCCAAGCCCCCCCCACACAAATCACCACAAACTAGTGCACTGATATGAAAATTTAATCAGCAAAGTCAAATGGAATATCGGTCTTTACTTCAAGGGGCCTGGAATACAAGGCAGTGGAAACGATGCTCCAGTTGTACATAGTCCAGCTGAGACTCCAGTTGAGAACTAAATCTCAGAAAACACTGACTACGAAGGTGTTGAAGTTGAAACTCATCTGAATCCTATTCAAGTCTTAACAGACGAAGTTATTAGCTGTTGAAAACTGGCTTGTGTTCTGTTTTAGTTATGAGACTGAGGGGATCTAAAGTGAAGTATTTGATGAGGATTCAGGGAAAGCAGGAATAGACTTAGGACAAAAAAAGCATTTTAATTTTCCTACTTAATACCCAAAGTGATTTGTTCCCTAGAGACTGTCAACATAACTACATGTCCCATCACTTCAGCTGCCTCAGCTTGACTCAACCCCAATTCAAATTGTTAAACTTCAGAAAGCATCATAGTTAAACTTAACATTCAAGAATTTAGCACTGTTTACAAGTCAGACTTGACAGGCAGGCAAACCAGTCACGAAAACAGCATGAAAATGTGTTACGAACAGAGATGAGGCAGGGCATGTCATTCACTCATTCAAAATAAATAAAATCAAACTAAAACAAAATCATTAATACTATTTACTCAAGAGAGATAGAAGCCAGCAGCAACATGAATAGGAGGGGACCTCTGGTGGGGTGGTGGGGGTGTGAGAATGTATTTAGGATGAGGGAGAAAGAAGAGGAGAAAAACCGAGATAATGTGGGGGTGAATCACTTCTTGTTCATATTCAATTATCAACACTCAGTCTATATAGACTCTAGACAAGAGAAAAAGTACGCTGCTAGCTCCTGCGGATCCTTCAAAATCCTTTTCTCATTGACAGTGCTAATTGCAACACCAGGACAACTCCATACAGTCCAGGTGAGCAGCTTGAACAGACTTAAATCAACCTCTAAAAAGGACCTGAAAATGAAAAGCCTAGAGATTCTGAATTCTTAGAGATCAAAGATGTAAAGACCGATTTCTCTGTAGAACAATTCTGTTATTAACTTGGCAGACTGATTAATAAGAATCCTGCGCAGTAGATAAGGAGGCAGACTTACTCTATATAGGAATAGCTTGAAGGTGCTGTAGAATCCCATGATTAGAAGATCTGCTGTGACACACACTGATTATCTTTGCCCACTTCTTTCACACATCATGTCCTGGAAACTTCACACAATGCAGATTACAAGAAGAACTCTCTCAGCCACAGATATGAAAACCGAACTGGATCAACTGCTTGCAGGAGGTGGGCCTTGAACGATACCACTGCACTACAGGGAATCTGATTACTGATGATTGTAATGTATCAAACTAAATTAGCAGTAAACAGGAACTGACTGTCCACAACCATTACCTCCCCCAAAAATGACTACTCCCAGCACAATGAAGTGGTTTTAAATTTGTCAGAAATTCATTACTGGAAGTCACTAGAGAAATCCCCACCCCCGTAGCAGCACAGTCCACCTAGCCAAGTCTATACATCAGGAAGGAAAGCAGTGTGCAAAACAATAGAGGGAAAGAGGCATGATTGCAGCAAGCTTCTCAACACCTAAACCAAAACAAATTGAGTGGCCAGCAGACAAAGTATTTCAATTTAAACAGGATGCTGCCAGTACTGCTGAATTTCTCCAGCAGTGTGTCTGCTTCAGGAATCTCATGCCCCAATGCCAAGTACCTCTGCACTCTTGTTTGCCAGGCAATCACTCCAAAATACACAGGTTGTAAGCAAAATGTCTAATCAGAAACAGAATGGGGTTAACCATAGTCAAGGTAGATTTGGCCAACTGGGACCTGACCACAACTCGGTGGCTGAACAGTTTGCGGCAAAGAATGATAGCAAGAAGCTCACACTGCACGTTTCCTTTCAGAGAGGACATTAATGAACTCGGTGAGTTTTTATGACAATCAACATTAGATATTCAGTCACGAATCGGCCAGCTCCTTATTCCAGTTTGTAAAAAAAAAACAATGTCAAATTGCACATCTGTCATGGTCGGATTCAAACTACATGCTGCAGAACATGTGCCTGGAGTTCTGGATTGCTGGTCCAATGACATTACTACAAAACCACCACCAACAGTACAGCATTGTGGCCCAGGTTTTCCATTAACCTAGGTAAATGGGGGAAAACAACCACAAACATAAATCAATTTGTGCACTACAATATTCGCAAACAAGAGTGATAAGAAGTCAGAAATGAGAGATCACATGCAGACAGAGTCACAGTCCAAGTGAGTATAGAGTTCAGGAACGTTGGAGGCAGCACAGGAGTTCAGTGCAGAGGCAAAGATGTGCTTTGTGCTTGCTTACTTTGCTTGGTTTGTCAGGTTTTTTTTAATAAACAGGACAATCTCAAGCCTAGGATCAGGGGCCCAGCACAAAACAAGAATGACATGACAAGAAAACTGCAAGTTCATTGGTTGGTAATAACTGCTAATATTATTATAGTTTATTTTCAGCTTGAAGGTAAATAGGGGAATATTTACATATAACTAAAAGATCAGTAGGATTTAAAAATCAAATTAAGAATTAAGTAAATAAAATGGGGATGAAAGACCAAGCAATATGGGGAGCTGGTGAATAACACCGTGGTTTATAGTGACCACATCTACATCAAGTGTTGGTTTGTTTGAGGAACTCCGACTCAGAGCTGTAGTCTGAGCTTAGAACACTGCAACATATCAGTGAGGGGGAGTCACTGTGTTTCAGGAGGCAGTCACACCATTTATATTAACTGATTAACAGTCAATGATCAGGGACAGGAAGGGGAGACTACCAGCAAGGCAAGAAAAAGCATCCTCAGCCCTTGATCTTATCGAACATATTTGAGATTCTTATTCCCCGAGTGGGTGAGTGTGGGGGCTGCAGGGAGGATAAGCAAACTGACCATAGCACCATGGTACATGGAACATTCAAGGGAGGGGAAAAATGTAGTTGTAAGGATTGCGAAGGAATGCTGAGTGGACAGTGACTATAAACAGGTAGAATTCACCCTGCAGTTAAGAAGAAGAAGGTTGAATCAGATGTAACAGTTGTCTAATCGACTAAAGGAAACTACAAAAGACATGAGGCAGGGGGTGCCCTGCATTGACTGGAAGGGGAACAGAGTAGGGAAGAAAACAAAGCAGTATTAACAGGAGTTTTGGGGGTAAATCAGGAGGTGTACATCAGACATTCATCTCAGGAAGGAAGAAGCATAAGAAAGAGAGGATGAGGTGACCATGGCTGATAAGAGAAGTTAGGGACAGCATAAACACAAAAGGAAAAGCAAACAATATGGTAAGATTAGTGGGAAAACAGAGGATTGGGAAACATTTAAAAACCAGTACAGGATAATTGAATTAGCAAAAAGCATTTCCTTCAAAAGGGAGGCAATGCCTTAGTGGTATTATCACTTGACTTTCCATCCAGAAACTTCACTGATGTTCTGGGGACCCAGGTTTGAATCCCACCACTGTAGTTGATGGAATCTGAATTTAATAAAGAACTCTGGAATTAAGAATCTAATGAGGACTGTGAAACTCTTGTCAGTTGTCAGAAAAACCCAACAAGCTCACTAATGTCCTGCAGGGAAAAACACCTGTCTTCCTCACCTGGTCTGACCTATGTGACCACGACAATCTGTTGGACTTTCAACTGCCTCTGAAATGGCTGAGCAACCCACTCATTTCAAGGGCAACTGGGGATGGGCAATAAATGCTGACCAGCCAGCCATACCCACAGCCCACGAGTGAATAGTAACAAATAATCGAGGGGGCGGAGAATGCAAGGATAAGGTAGCTAGTTATAAAAAAGACTGCAAGTGTTTTTTTTAAAAAGATATACACAAGGCAAGATAGAGGCAACAGTGGACATGGAATTACTAAAATGAAACTGGAGAAGGAGTAAAGGGAAACAAAGAAATGGCAGAGGAACTGAATAGGAACCTTACATCAGCCTTCATATGAAAGAGACTAGTAGAATACCACAAGTTCAAGAGTCAGGGGCAGAAGTGAGTGCTTGGCCATCAGTAAGGAGAAGGTGCTGGGGCAGCTGAAAGATTTTAAAGTGGATAAACTACCCAGACTGGACAGACTAGAGCTCAGAGTTCTGGAGGAGAAGACTTGGAGATTATAGGAGAATTGGTGATCTTTCAGGAATCACTGGAGTTAGGGAGAGTCCCAGACGACTGGAAAATGGTTAATGTAACACACCAGTTTAAGAAGGTTGGGAGACAGAAGATCAGAACTTATAAGACAGCTAGCCTGTCCTTACATGTTGATAAGATTTTGGAGTCCATTATTAATCATGAGATTGCGGAGTACTTGAAAGTACATGGTAAAATAGGGCTGAGTCAGCACAGCTTCGTCAAGCCATCACGCTGACAATTCTGTTAGAATTCTTTGAGGAGGTAGCAGCAAGTTAGGTAATGAAGAACCAGTGAACGTGATCTATTTGGATTTTCTGAAGGCCTTTGACAAGGCACTGGACAGGAGGCTGCTACATAAGGTGAATCCATGGTGTTAGGGACAAGGTATTGGCCTGAATAGACGACTCAATGACAGGCAGACAGCAGGGATATTGGGGTCTTTTTCAGAATGGCAGCTGGTGGCTAGTGGAATTTCACAGGGGTCCGTGTTGGGATCACAACTATTCATGCTGTACATTAATAATCTAGACAAAGGAATTGATATTATTGTTGTTAAGTTTGCAGTTGACACAAAGATAGGTGGAAGAACTGACAGGGAGGCTGCAGCAGACTTGGACAGGTTCACAGACTTGGCAAAGTGGCAGGTGGAGCTGAAAATGTGTTGCTGGAAAAGCACAGGTCAGGCAGCATCCAAGGAGCAGGAGAATCAACGTTTCGGGCATGAGCCCTTCTTCAGGAATGAGGAAAGTGTGCCCAGCAGGCTAAGATAAAAGGTAGGGAGGAGGGACTTGGGGGAGGGGCATTGGAAATGCGATAGGTGGAGGAAGGTTAAGGTGAGGGTGATAGGCCGGAGTGGGGGTGAGGGTGGAGAGGTTAGGAAGAAGATTGCAGGTTAGGAAGGTGGTGATGAGTTCGAAGGTTGGGACTGAGACAAGGTGGGGGGAGGGGAAATGAGGAAACTGGAGAAATCTGCATTCATCCCTTGTGGTTGGAGGGCTCCCAGGCAGAAGATAGAACATAGAACATAGAAGAATACAGCGCAGTACAGGCCCTTCGGCCCTCGATGTTGCGCCGATCAAAGCCCACCTAACCTACACTAACCCACTATCCTCCATATACCTATCCATTGCCCGCTTAAATACCCATAAAGAGGGAGAGTCCACCACTGCTACTGGCAGGGCATTCCATGAACTTACGACTCGCTGAATGAAGAACCTACCCCTAACATCAGTCCTATATCTACCCCCCCTTAATTTAAAGCTATGCCCCCTTGTAATAGCTGACTCCATACGTGGAAAAAGATTCTCACTGTCAACCCTATCTAACCCCCTAATCATCTTGTACACCTCTATCAAATCACCCCTAAACCTTCTTTTCTCCAATGAAAACAACCCCAAGTGCCTCAGCCTTTCCTCATAGGATCTTCCTACCATACCAGGCAACATCCTGGTAAACTTCCTCTGCACCCGTTCCAGTGCCTCCACATCCTTCCTATAGTATGGCGACCAAAACTGCACACAATACTCCAGATGCGGCCGCACCAGAGTCTTATACAACTGCAGCATGACCTCAGGACTCCGGAACTCAATTCCTCTACCAATAAAAGCCAGTACGCCATATGCCTTCTTCACCGCACTATTTACCTGGGTGGCAACTTTCAGAGATCTGTGTACATGGACACCAAGATCCCTCTGCTCATCCACACTACCAAGTATCTGACCATTAGCCCAGTACCCCATCTTTTTGTTACTCTTACCAAAGTGAATCACCTCACACTTAGCTACATTGAACTCCATTTGCCACCTTTCTGCCCAGCTCTGCAGCTTCTCTATATCCCGCTGTAACCTGCCACATCCTTCCTCACTGTCTACAACTCCTCCGACTTTCGTATCATCCGCAAACTTGCTCACCCAACCTTCTAACCCATCCTCCAGGTCATTTATAAAAATGACAAACAGCAATGGTCCCAAAACAGATCCTTGCGGAACACCGCTAGTGACGGCACTCCAAGATGAACCTTTGCCATCAACTACTACCCTCGGTCTTCTTCCAGCCAGCCAATTCCTAATCCAAACCTCCAACTCACCCTCAATGTCATATCTCTGTATTTTCTGCAGTAGCCTACCATGGGGGACCTTATCAAACGCCTTACTAAAATCCATATATACCACATCTACCGCTTTCCCCTCATCTACCTCCTTAGTCACCTTCTCAAAGAATTCAATAAGGTTTGTGAGGCACGACCTGCCCTTCACAAAACCATGCTGACTATCCTTGATCACATCATTCTTATCCAGATGTGCATAAATCCTATCCCTTACAATTCTCTCTAAGACTTTGCCCACAACAGAAGTGAGACTCACTGGCTTATAGTTACTAGGATTATCCCTACTCCCCTTCTTGAACAAGGGAACCACGTTTGCTAGCCTTCAGTCCTCCGGCACTACTCCTGTAGACAAAGAGGACACAAAAATCAAGGCCAATGGCTCTGCAATCTCCTCCCTTGCTTCCCAGAGAATCCTAGGATAAATGCCATCAGGCCCAGGGGACTTATCTATTTTCACCCTTACCAGAATTTCCAACACCTCTTCTCTACATATCTCAAAGCCACCCATTCTACTTATTCGTGCCTCAGTATTCATATCGACAACAATGTCCTGTTCCTGAGTGAATACTGACGAAAAGTATTCATTCAGTGCCTCCCCAATCTCTTCAGCCTCCACACGCAACTTCCCATTACTATCCTTGATTGGACCTATTCCTACCCTAGTCATTCTTTTATTCCTAACATACCTATAGAAAGCCTTAGGGTTTTCCCTAATCCTACCCACTAAGGACTTTTCATGTCCCCTCCTTGCTGCTCTTAGCTCTCTCTTCAGGTCCTTCCGGGCTACCTTCCGGCCCCTATTGAACCTTCACGCCTCATCTTTACAAAGGCCGCCCTCTTCCATTTAACAAGGGATTCCAACTCCTTATTAAACCACGGCTCCCTCACACGACCCTTTCCTCCCTGCCTGATAGGTACGTACTTATCAAGGACACTCAATAGTTGCTCCTTGAACAAGTTCCACATATCAATTACGCTCTTGCCTTGGAATCTACTTTTCCAAACCACACATCCTAAATCATGCCTCAACGCATCATAATTTCCCTGCCCCCAGCTATAACTCTTGCCCTGTAGTACACACTTATCCCTCTCCATCACTAGAGTAAAAATCACCGAATTGTGGTCACTGTCCCCAAAGTGCTCACCTACCTCTAGTTCTAATACCTGGCCTGGTTCGTTACCCAGAACCAAATCCAGTATGGCCTCACCTCTTGTTGGCTTATCTACATATTGTGTCAGGAAACTCTCCTGCACACATTGCACAAACACTGACCCATCTAACGAACTTGAGCTATAGCTTTCCCAATCAATATCAGGAAAGTTAAAGTCTCCCATAACTATCACCCTATTACTGTCACTCTTCTCCTGAATCATCTTCGCAATCCTTTCTTCAACGATTCTAGGACTATTAGGAGGCCTGTAAAAGACTCCTAACAGGGTGACCTCACCTCTCCTATTCCTAACCTCAACCCAAACTACCTCAGATGGCAAATCTTCGTCCATCTTCCTTTCCACCGCTGTAATACTATCTTTGACAAGCAAAGCCACACCCCACCCCCCTCTTTTACCCCCACCTCTGACCCTACTAAAACATTTAAACCCTGGAACCTGCAACAGCCAATCCTGTCCCTGATCTAGCCACGTCTCCGTAATAGCCACAACATCGAAGTCCCAGGTACCAACCCACGCTGCGAGTTCACCTACCTTATTTCGTATACTTCTGGCATTAAAGTATACATACTTCAAGCCACTCTTCTGTTTACAGGCACCCTCCTTTAAGATTGATGCCATATTCCTAACCTCCCTACACTCCAGGTCCTGCACCCTAAAGCTACAGTCTGGGTTCCCACGCCCCTGCAGAGTTAGTTTAAACCCCCCCCAAGAGCACTAGCAAACCTCCCCCCAAGGATACTAGTGCCCCTCAGGTTCAGGTGCAGACCATCCTGTTTATAGAGGTCCCACCTTCCCCAGAAAGAACCCCAGTTATCCAAGTACCGAAATCCCTCCCTCCTGCACCATCCCTGTAACCACGCATTTAATTGAGACTGATGAAATGCACAATATCACAGGACTGCCTGTAGATAGGTTCTTGATTGGTAAGGGGATCAAGGATTACAGGGAGAAGGCAGGAGGAATGTGATTGAGAAACATATCAGCCATGATTAAATAGCAGAGCACACGTGATAGACCAAATGATCTCATTCTGCTCCTGTATCTTATGCCAGTTATAGAGATGTTGATTAAGAGATAAAAATTGCCCAGAACAACAGAATCATTCCCTGCACAAGTTTATTTTTTTTTAAGATTAGATTACTTACAGGGAGGAAACAGGCCCTTCAGCCCAACAAGTCCACACTGACCCACCGAAGCACAACCCACCGAGACAGATTCCCCTACATTTACCCCTTCACCTAACACTACGGACAATTTAGCATGGCCAAATCACCTAACCTGCCAATCTTTTTTTTGGATTGTGGGAGGAAACCAGAGCACCTGGAGGAAACCCACGCAGATACGGGGAGAATGTGCAAACTCCACACAGTCAGTCACCTGAGGTGGGAATTGAACCCAGGTCTCTGGCACTGTGAGGCAGCAGTGCTAACCACTGTGCCACCTTGCTACCCTATGACGCAGCTTATGCATCTCCACACATGCATTTTTAAGTAACAATGCATTCATAAAGTCTTTTCTATGCACTACACATTTTTAATTACTGCACAGCTCAGACTAAACAAACATCACCATGGATAAGAATCGAGCACTTTGCTAAGGATCTGGAGTCACATGTAGGCCAGACCAGGTAAAGACAGACTTTATTTTCTAAAGGACATGATTGAACATTGTTGTTTTCAAAAATGTCAAATTGGTAGTGGTTACACAGACATCACTCAGTTAGCTTATTTCACAGTTCATTTCCCTGAAGTGCCCAATCAGAATCCTTTTGAAAGTCATTTGACTGTTTCCACATTCCATGCAGGCAGTAAGTTCCAGATCATTACCATTTGTTGCATTAAGAGTGTGTTCTCCCTCATTGTGCCCATGCATCTACTGCTCAAGATCTTAAATCTGTGTTTCCTAATCCTTGCTACAACAGCGAATCAGACCAAAGAAAAGGTTTCTCTCTCGTTCAAAACCGGTCATAACCTTGCACACTTTCATCTCCTTTCCTCCAATAACCCCACAATCTTCTTCAAGCTAGCCTTACAGTTAAAACCCTTTGGGACCACACTGATAAATCTCCTCTAAGCTCGACAACACTCTCATCCTTCTGGAAGTGTGAACTTGACGTTGTGGCCTAAACACAGCTTCATGTTAAAACAAAAAAAGGTGCAGCATTACATTTTTGTCCTTGCCTCTACTTTTGAAACTAAAGATCCCATATGCTTTGCTCATCTCTCTCTAAATCCTGTTACCAAGACTCGAGTGAACTCCTCCATGTTGGCCCACCTTCATTAGGGCATATTTGTCTAATGACTGTCAAGTTATTGTTTCTAAAAGCTTTCCCACAATCAAGGTTAGTAACTAGTAATTCTCTAATACTGACACCACCCTGACAATCTAAGGAGCTCGAAGACAATGCCTGCCCACCTTCCAGACATGCCTTCTTCAGTATTCTCGCATGGGCCCAGTCATAGACACTTGTACTTGAAAGTACATAGTGTTTTCCAATGCTTCCGATTAATATCAAAAGCTTTCACATTTTGATTCACGTGGAATGGTTCACTTGTCTCATATGGAGCTCAAAATTCCCAAAGTTATTTCAAGTGTCCTCAACTCACACTTGTTCTCCATTTAACACCAATAATCCAATCTGATCTTAATCCCGGATGGTATTGATTTTGCCTACTCTTACCCCACCATAAAATGATTAGATAATTAAAAGCAATTTGTTGTAGAATGTAATTTGAAATATGAGCAAGTGCTATGAAAGTAATTCAAAACACCTATTCCACAAGTCCCAGTTGAACAATGATTGGTGCCTCTTCAGCCATCATAAATCCTACTGGTAAAAATCATGGAAATAAGAAAAATGGTAACAAACAAACAAAACAAAACAATCTCTTTGTGAGGAGTAATCCCATGAGATTAGTTTGCTCAAGTACCCCCTTGGAAGGGCTGATTCGGAATGTTGTTGCAGATGACACCAATCAATTTTCGGTGTCAGAAACTTAAAAGGGTCTCAACCAAGCATTACAGTTCTGGCAACAAATTGAAGGCTGAACAAGTAACACATTCCATTTAACAACATCAATGACAAAGCATAGCTTTACAAATCCTATTGTTTCATCAATTTATATCATGCTAGATTAGAACTATTAAAGTTAACCCTCAATTCTGACTTGTGAGTTCAGTCCTACAGAAACTGCTGTCACCCCTCGTAACTGTGGCCAAATACCCATAGAACTAAAACAGAAATAGTAATTGCTGGTGAAACTCAGCAGGGCCTGACAGCATTCATGAGAAGAAAGTGGAGTTACATTTCAAGTCTGGGGATTCTTCATCAGAACTCTTAGCAGTTCAGAAAGAAGTGGTATTTATGGTGCAAAAACATCCACTCCACACCAGTCCTATTCTGACATGGGTTGCTTTTAACACAGTCACCCATTCTCATCTACTCTTAGCTCTTCTCACTTATTCAGATTTTCTTCTGCCCTGGCCTGCTAACTCTAATCTCAGTGTTTACCTAAATCTTAGATATCTCTGGGCCCCATCGCTATTTATCCGCTCACCTCTTTCCCTTTCCTCCTCAACCAACTTCAAAGCATAAACATCAATTCTTCAGAACTATTCTGGAGGGTGGTTGCTGGACCCAAAACACAGATGTTGCCAGACCTGCTGAGATTTTCTGGCAATTTGATTGTCAGTTTCTGCAATTCTTCGGTATTTTGAAAGCAAATCCTGCAATTAGTAAACAATTATTTAAGTGTTAAACCATCACCTTGATGAACACACAAACTTATCATCAACAGCATTCTAACATTTCCACCACACTTCTGTTCAGTTTCCAGTCCAAATTATCAGCAGCAACTGCTTGTAGCCTCTCAAGTAATAATTACATTATGACAAGGTTTTTAGGTATCTCAAAGTATAGAGACACAGAGATGGACAGCACAGAAACAGATCCTTCAGTCCAACTCGTCGATGCCGACCAGATACCCTCATCTAATCTAGTCCCATTTGCCAGCAATTGGCCCATAATCCCTCTAAACCCTTCCTATTCATATACCCACCCAAATGCCTCCTAAATGTTGTACCAGCCTCCACCCTTTCCTCTTGAAGCTTAGTGGAGCACTGAGCTTAACATTTTAGGATAATATTCCTGATGAAGGGCTTTTGCCCGAAACGTCGATTTCGCTGCTCGTTGGATGCTGCCTGAACTGCTGTGCTCTTCCAGCACCACTAATCCAGTATTTTTGGATAAAGGTCTTTTAAAAAAAAATTGTAATCAGAACATGGGATCAGACAGTCAAGATGAAATCAGCAAGAACAGCTACAAGATGCAGTCGACACAAACTCTACTTTTTCCCTTCTTCCTCAACATCCATTTACACAAATTGTGTCTCTCTTGTGTGAGACCAAGGCAGGAAATGCCTTTTTAAATTCATTCTTGGAATCAATGTGTCATTGGCAACATCTCAGCAATCTCCAATTTTCCTTAGAGTTGATGGTGAATCAGAGATAATGAAGCAGCCCAGCATCTTGAAAACAGTTAAGAGTTAACCACATAACTGCAAACCTGAAGTCACACAGACCACACCAAGTAGATGATAGTAGATTTCCTTCCTGAAAGTGAACCATATGGCAAATCAAATTTTATTCTAGATTTATCAAATAACAGAAGTTACCCCAGCTGCCATAGTCAGATATACATTTGTCCTGGTCTCTGGATTACTTGTGCAGTAATATTACCACAACATTCCTTACTCATCTCGGACTGCTTCTGCTCAATCACAAAATCCTTACAGTGCAGGAGGTCATTACGCCCTTCAAGTCTGCATTAACCCTCCCAAACAGTACTGCACCGATAAACATAGCTCCACATTTTACTCAAGCTGTTTTGGACTAGGGGAGGAAACCGGAGCATCTGGCAGAAACTCATGCAGACAGGGGAGAACACGTATTCTTCACATAAACAGTCACTTAAAGCTGGAATCAAACCCAGGTCATTGGTGTTGTGAGGGAGCAGTGCTGACCACTGTGTCACTGTACCACCCTAATGTTTGACAGCAGGTAGGCATACTTTGAACACTTATGAATAATTTTTAAAGCTACTGGGATTAGGAGTTCATATAAAACGAAATAGGTTGGAACTGAAATGTCCAAAAACAAATAGTGGTAGAAGATAACAACACTGTTTAAACCAAGACCAAGGGAAAGGATGGCTACTTTCATAGCAGATACTTACACACCAGGCTAAGTAGAACATAGAGCATAGAACAATACAGCGCAGAACAGGTCCTTTTGCTCCTCGATGTTGCACCGACTTGTGAACTATTCTCAGCTTGTCCCCCTAAACTATCCAATCATCATGTGCTTAAACAAGGATTGTTTAAATCTCCCTAATATGGCTGAGTCGACTGCTCCTTGGATGCTGCCTGAACTGCTGTGCTCTTCCAGCACCACTAATCGGTGGCACAGTGGTTAGCACTGCTGCCTCACAGCACCAGAGACCTGGGTTCAATTCCTGCCTCAGGTGACTGTGTGGAGTTTGCACGTTCTCCCCGTGTCTGCGTGGGTTTCCTCCGGGTGCTCCGGTTTCCTCCCACAGTCCAAAGATGTGCAGGTTAGGTAAATTGGCCGTGCTAAATTGCCCGTAGTGTTAGGTAAGGGGTAGATGTAGGGGTATGGGTGGGTTGCGCTTCGGCGGGGCGGTGTGGACTTGTTGGGCCGAAGGGCCTGTTTCCACACTGTAAGTAATCTAATCTAATCCAGAATCTGGTGTCCAGCATCTGCAGTCATTGTTTTTACTACATTGACAGGTAGGGCAGAGAATCTATCTCTGACATCGGTCTTAAATCTATCACCCCTCAATTTGTAGTTATTGTACATGCTAGGAAAAACTTTCACTGTCTACCCTATCTAATCCTCTGATCATCTTGTACATCTCTACTAAATCCCCTCTTAGCCTTCTTCTCTCCAATGAGAACACACCCAAGTCCCTCAGCCTTTCCTTATTAAGCCCTTCCCTCCAGACCAGCCAACATCCTGGTAAATCTCCTCTACACCTTTTCCAACGCTTCCACATCCTTCCTGAAATATGGCGACCAGAACTGTACACAATATTCCAAGTGTGGCCACACTAGCGTTTGTATAGTTACAGCATAATGTTGCGGCTCCGGAACTCAATCCCTCTACCAATGAAACCTAACACACCATATGCCTTCTTAACAGAAATGCTTCCATTTCTACTGCAGGATTCTCAACTTATGAACAATAATGTCAAAAGTTAAGGAATTTGTGTGAAAGAGCATACCAAGCATGAACCGTGGATCCTAGTATTTTCACGAAATAAGATCATCTGTAACACTTTAAAAGGTTTGATGTATTTTCAAATTTGGCAAGTAAATGGTTGCAATTGATAAACCAACAAGGCTAAAGAAAATCAAAATCAGCATCAAAGGTTCTTTTTAAAAAAATACTCAAGACATGATCGTCACAGTCTGGACCAGTATTTATTGCCCTTCACTGGATACCCTGGAATTCTGGTCAGCTGCCACCTTAAGCTGCTGCAGTTCATTTGCAGCGTGAATGGTGATGAACATAATGCTGTCATTAGTGACCATGCCGACTTCTGACCTTATGATGGAGGGAATGTCACTGATGAAGGGGCTGAAAACGATTCAGCTTATGACACTACCCTGAGGAATTCCTGATTTGGAGATGTCAGTGTTGGATTGGGGTGTACAATGTTAAAAATCACACAACACCAGGTCATAGTCCAACAGGTTTAATTGGAAGCACTAGCTTTCGGAGCATTGCTCCTTCATCAGGTGGTTGTGGACATCTGTTGGACTATAACCTAGTGTTGCGAGATTTTTAACTGAAGAATTCCTGCAGAGATATCCTGGAGCTTAGATGGCTAACATTCAACAAATAGAACTAATCATTCGTTGTGGAGACATATCTTTAACCAGCAGAATGCTCTCTGCAATTCCCACTTGCTTCAGTTTTGCTAAAGTTTTGTGATGTCATGGCTGGTCAAATGCTGCCTTAATGTTAAGGGTAGTCACGCTCTCCTCCCCTTTGGAACTCGGCTCCTTTGTCCATGCTTGGATGAAGGCTGTAATTAGATGCTATGTGGCTTTTCAACAACTGTAAGTAATCTAAAACCCAAACAGAGCATGAATGGACAGCCTATTTCTTGGCAAATGCCATTTGAAAACACTGTCGATGACCCATTCCATCACTTTCAGATGGAGAGTAGACTGAAAGGGATGTATTTCCCAGGATTAAATGCTCTCATTTTATGCATAGGACATACCCGGGAAATTGTCCATTGCCAGATATGTTGTAGTTGCATGGAACAGCTGGTTGAGGGATACAGATACATATGGAGCTTGAGTCGTCATTGCCAGAGTGTTTTCAGGGCCTGGAGCCTAGGCAATATCCACCACCTTCAGCCATTTTTTTAATGTTAGCTAAATGATTGAAAACTGGCATCTGTGATGGTGACCTCAGGAGAAGGCCACAAGGGGTTCATTTGGAACCTCCGACTAAAGATCAACGTATATACTACTACAACTTTTGCTGTTTGCCTTGATGTGTCGAGCTCCCCATATTTGTGGAGCTTCCATCTCATGTAAATTGTTCAACTGTCCATCACCTTTCATGATGAAATGAACTCAAAAGAGAAAGCATACAATGTGATAAAGTCAAAGGATTGAGAAGCCTTTAAAACCAGAGGATAACTTTATTTTTAAAAAAACCAATAAAGTGGGGTAGATTACCACTTCACTCACCTCACCTCTAATCCCTGACTCTCAAAGTTCTGGTATGCTGTTGATGTCTTCCAGTGGGAGGACTGAGGTAAAGTATCCATTCAATTCCTCTGCATTTCTTTGTTCCCCGTCATTGCTTCACCAGCCCCAATTTCCTGCCGTCTAATATCCACTTTCATCTCTCTCTTACCTTTTATATATCTAAAAGACTCTTGCAATCTAAGTTATTAACTAGCTTACCTGCATATTTCATCTACTTCCCCACATTTTAATTTTTAAATCAAGTTACCCTCTACTAGTTTCGAAAGGCTTCTCATTAAATCTTCACTACATTGTATGCTTTCGCTGAGTTTGCGCTGGCCCTCCCCTGAGGATGAATTTCTGTTCTGCCTAGCAACTTATCTCTAGAAACCCCTCCTATTGCTGCTCCACTATCTTCCCTGCTAGCTCCCCCTTTCAGTCAACTCTGGCCAGCTCCTCCATGTGTTTGTTGTTACCTTCACTCAGTTGTAATACCGTTATATCTGTTTCAAGCTTCTCCCTCAAACTGTTGGATGAATTCTATTAAAGTCAGTGTCCCTAATGGTTTCTTTCAACTTCAGCTCCCAGATCAAGTCTGCCTCATAATACATGACCAAATCCCTAGCAGGCTCTACCATAAGCTGCTCTTAAAAACAAATGCGACATTCCTTGCATTCCTTTATGAGATGCATTACCAACTTAATTCCCCCAGTCCACCTGCACATTGAAGTATGTCATTATTATTCTGGATTAGTGGTGCTGGAAGAGCACAGCAGTTCAGGCAGCATCCAACGAGCAGCGAAATCGACCTTTTGGGCAAAAGCCCTTCATCAGGAATAAAGGCAGTGAGCCTGGAGGGTGGGGGTGGGGAGAAAGCAGCATAGAGTACAATGGGTGAGTGGGGGAGGGGATGAAGGTGATAGGTCAGGGAGGAGAGGGTGGAGTGGATAGGTGGAAAAGAAGATAGGCAGGTAGAACAAGTCCGGACAGGTTATGGGGACAGTTACTGAGCTGGAAGTTTAGAACTAGGGTGAGGTGGGGGAAGGGGAAATGAGGAAACTGTTGAAGTCCACATTGATGCCCTGGGGTTGAAGTGTTCCAAGGCGGAAGATGAGACATTCTTCCTCCAGGTGTCTGGTGGTGAGGGAGCGGCAGTGAAGGAGGCCCAGGACCTCCATGTCCTCGGCAGAGTGGGAGGGGGAGTTGAAATGTTGGGCCACGGGGCGGTGTGGTTGATCTGCACAACCTACGCCCACACCTCCTCCCTCACCTCTATCCAAGGCCCTAAAGGAGCCTTCCACATCCAAAGTTTTACTTGCACATCCACTAATATCATTTATTGTATCCGTTACTCCCGATGCGGTCTCCTCTACATTGGGGAGACTGGGCGCCTCCTAGCGGAGCGCTTTAGGGAACATCTCTGGGACACCCGCACTAAGCAACCACACCGTCCCGTGGCCCAACATTTCAACTCCCCCTCCCACTCTGCCGAGGACGTGGAGGTCCTGGGCCTCCTTCACCGCCGCTCCCTCACCACCAGACGCCTGGAGGAAGAACGCCTCATCTTCTGCCTCGATACACTTCAACCCCAGGGCATCAATGTGGACTTCAACAGTTTCCTCATTTCCCCTTCCCCCACCTCACCCTAGTTCCAAACTTCCAGCTCAGCAGTGTCCCCATGACTTGTCCTACCTGCCTATCTTCTTTTCCACCTATCCACTCCACCCTCTCCTTGCTGACCAATCACCTTCATCCCCTCCCCCACTCACCCATTGTACTCTATGCTACTATTTCCCCACCCCCACCCTCCAGGCTCACTGCCTTTATTCCTGATGAAGGGCTTTTGCCCGAAACACCGATTTCGAAGCTACTTGGATGCTGCCTGAACTGCTGTGCTCTTCCAGCACCACTAATCCAGTATTTGGTTTTCAGCATCTGCAGTCATTGTTTTTATCTTACTAACAAGGCAACCCCACCCCTTCTGTTCATCCGCAGGATCCCAGACTTCTTCCCAACACACTAAGCCCAGGACGTGTTGAGGTGGAGAGTTACACTGCAAGTTCAGTCAACACTGAAATTAAGGATAGATTATGAAATGCATTCTGATGTCCTCCAAAACATGCACTATTTCCTCCCTTTTACAGTGCTACAAATAAATCTATTCAACAGCACAGATGCGCTATTTACTTCTTAAAGCCCCAAGGAAATAAGACTTTTCAAGTAAATCACAGAACCTCTTGATCTAAATGGCAACATAATAAATATATCATGTTCCTTTAGTCCTTTTGTAAAAACACAAAGAAAACTAGTGTTCATCTGAATTGTAAACGGCAGGTTTAATACTGAAGTATTTTGCCTGGAATTGTTGATAAGACTGAAAATCTTGTCCACATCAGTTGAGTAAAACAGACTCCTGTGACCTATGACCTGAAAGAAATGAAGCAATTATTGCTGTCAGTTTTGACTTATGTCAGTGTCAATGTCAATGCAGACAATAGAGTCTGATCTGGAGACAGTTAAGAAGCGACCTTGAGCAGGCATTTCCTGAACTGTTGCAGATTTTACACCAACAACTCAGGCAAATTTCACGGGAGTGGAGAGGGGGAGAAAAAAAACCTGCCTTCGGGAATTTAAAAGGCCGTAACCACCACGAACTCTCTTGTCCAAGGCAACAAGGAGTTGCTCTCCAATTCAGGCAACAGCAGCATATGCTAACAGATTGCTCACATCATATCAACATGTTCAATGCTGGAATTCTACATTTACCTCTATTGTGACACAAAGAATTGATTAAATATGTTGACCACTTCAAGAAATAAAATGAAGGCAGTTTGTCTTTCCAGGTCTCTTCAAGTTGGCGAGTCATCCAATTGCAATTACACTCCAAATATATTTCACATAGCCATCAGCAATGGAAAATTTATCTGCATCAGTCTAGACTGAATTTGCACCCAGGTCACGAGTCTAAAAGCAGGTGAGCAACCCATCCTGCCATTTTGAATTCAGCAACTCTGCAATGGTTCAAGTGATGTACATTTCAATTGGAGAAATAGGAAAAGCTTCCTGCTCCTCAGCGTACATCCCAACCGTGACACTACATTCGGCAGTCACATCAGCAATCGGTCAAAAAATAACTTATACTGGACAAGGTAGTGATTGAACAAGCAAATTTCAAAGATTTGACCACATAATATAGCTTCATTTCTGGTTATCGATTTAATTTCATTTCTTACGAACAAGGCAACTCCACCTGACTGTGCTCATCCACAGGAGCCCCAAAGTGTTGAGGCTAAGATTTACACTGCAAGTTCAGTCAAGACTGAAATTAGGGATAGATTATGAAACATATGATTATATGATTTCCACCCTTTTACAGTATAAAATGGAGGCAACACTGTGTTACTGCCTCAGAGTAAGAGCTGTCTAATCAATTCAAAAGCCCAGTCTTTTCATCCCATCCTCTACAGACCCATCACACAAGTATGGGTCTAATTACCTGTTGGAAATTCCTGCACACCTGACCATCATTATTACAGGCCATATGTTCATGGTCTGGGGGGCTCGTTTTCCCTCTCATTCTTTTGCCAATTATTTCAAATCCGTCCTCTGGCCCTCAACCTGCTTGCTGGAGGAAACAATTTCTCCTCAAATGTTCTGTCAAGAACTACCATCATGCATGAACACATACCCTATAAACATATAGTCACACCTGCTCCCAATTCATTTGTCCCTCAAGACTGCTTCACTATTCGATTTGATTTATTACTATCACGTGTACAGAGCTACAGTGAAAAGTGTGGTCTTAGATACTTTACAGACAGTTCATACTATTCAAGTACATTAGGGTAACAGAGCAGAGGGCAGGAGACAACATTACAGCTGCCGAGAAGGTACAGAGAGATCAACATGAAGAGAGGTCCATTCAAAAGATCTGCTAACAACAGGGAAGCAGTTCTTGAATCTGTTTGCATGTGTGTACTAAAGACTTTTATATCTTCTGGATGTAGGTTTGCTCACTGAGCTGGAAGGTTTGTTTTCAGACGTTTCATCACCATACTAGGTAACATCTTCAAGTAGCCTCCGGACAAAGCACTGCTGATGATTCCTGCTTTCTATTTATAATGTTGGGTTTCTTTGGGTTGGTGATGTCATTTCCTGTTTTTTGCCCCTCAGTGCAAACAGGGTCCAAGTTAACGCATTTGTTGATCGAGTTCCGGTTGGAATGCCATGCTTCTAGGAATTCTTGAGAGTGTCTTTGTTTGGCTTGTCCTAGGATGAACATGCTAGGACAAGACAAGGACTGCAGACGCTGGAAACCAGATTCTAGATTAGAGTGGTGCTGGAAAAGCACAGCAGTTCACACAGCATCCAAGGAGCAGGAGAATCTACGTTTTGGGCAAAAGCCCTTCATCAGGAATAGAGGTAGAGTGCCTGCAGGGTGGCTATCTCTCCACCCTGCAGGCATTCTGCCTCTATTCCTGATGAAGGGCTTTTGCCTAAACATCGATTTTCCTGTTCCTCTGATGCTGCCTGATCTGCTGTGCTTTTCCAGCACCACCTAATCTAGGATGAACGTGTTGTCCCAGTCAAAGTGGTGTCCTTCTTTATGCGTACGTAAGAATACAAGTGAGAAGGGGGGGTCATATCTTTTTGTGGCTAGTTGATGTTCATGTACCCTGGTGGCTAGTTTTTTGCCTGTTTGTCAAATGTAGTGTTTGTTACAGTCCTTGCACGGTATTTTGTAAATGACATTAGTTTTGCTTGTTGTCTGTATAGGGTCTTTCAAGTTCATTAGCTGCTTTTTTAGTGTGGCGGTGGGTTTGTGGGCTACAATGATGCTAAGGGGTTTGAGTAGTCTGTCAGTCATTTCCAAGACGTCTTTGATGTAGGGGAGAGTGGCTAGGGTTTCTGGACGTGTTTTGTCTGCTTGTTTGGGTTTGTTGCTGAGAAATTAGCGGACTGTGTCAGTTGGGTACCCATTCTTTTTGAATGCATGGTATAGGTGATTTTCCTCTGCTCTGCATAGTTCCTCTGTGCTGCAGTGTGTGGTGGCTCGTAGAAGGAATGTTCTTATGCAGCTTTGTGTATGTTGGGATGACTGCCTCTGTAGTTCAATATTTGGTCCATATGCGCTGTTTTCCTGTAGATGCTGGTTTGAAGTTCCCAGTTGGCTGTTCGCTCCACTGTGACATCTAGGAATGGCAGTTTGTTGTTGTTTTCCTCCTCTTTAGTGAATGTTATGCCAGTAAGGGGATTATTGATGGTCTTGAAGGTTTCCTCGAATTTGTTTTGTTTAGTGATGACAAAGGTGTCATCCATGTAGCAGACCCAAAGTTTGGGTTGGATGGTTGGCAGAGCTGTTTGTTCAAGTCTCTGCATTACTGCTTCTGCTAAGAATCCGAATATCGGAGATCCTATGGGTGTTCCGTTCGTTTGTCTGTAGGTTTTGTTGCTGAAGATGAAGTGGGTGGTAAGGCATAGATCAACGAGCTTGACGATACTGTCCTTTCTAATGAAACAGCTGGTGTTTGGTGTATGTGTCTTTGGGTCTTCTAATAGTGTAGTCAGTGTTTCCTTGACCAGTTTGATGTTGTTGGATGTGAACAGGGCTATCAAAGGAGACCACTATTTCATCCTCTATCTTCATGTCTTCATGTCTTTGATGGTCTTCAGGAATTCTTGGGTGGAGTGGATGGAGTGGTGAGAGTCTTCTACTAAGTGGTCTTTGGTGTAGTTCTTTGACCAATCTGTAAGTTGGTGTTCCAGGTAGAGAGACTATGGGTCTGAGTGGGGGTGTCCTGGTTTGTGATTTTGGGTAGTCTGTAGAAGCATGGTGTATTGGATCCGTCTGGTTTCATTTTTTGGAAGTCCATCTTATTTATTTTTCAAGATCACTTAAGTTTTTTGAAAAATGAAACCAGAAGATTCCCCAGAACAAGATTTCCAGCACTCACGCGCAACATGATCTTACATTTTTGTTCAACATTATTAACTTCACACAAGATCCAATTTACTGATGTGAGCCTTAACAAACTGTTTATCCCGGTTTCATGACCTGCATTTAGATTTTAGCTAACCTAACTAAAATGGTAGAGTCCACATTTAGAATTAGATTCAGGGTTTATTGTCACATGTATTAGAGTACAGGGATACAGGAGTACAGTGAAAAATTTAAAATGTCGCCATTTATGCCTTCATCTTAGATACAAGGTTATTAGATAAAATTCTTAGATAAAGAATGGAAAAATAAACAAATAAATGTTACAAATTACAGTCTTTCTTTAGCCATAGGCCTGTAGTTGCTCCAAGCTGGGCTATCCCCACAAAGGCTCAATCTCTCTTCTGTACTTGTTTTGATTTCTCGACCACCACAGCTCCACACTATTGTCTTGCCACTGACCACCACATGGGCTTTCCAGTTGCCCCAGCACAGGCCAGGGTCCTGCTCTGGTGTCCTAACTGCATCTACAATATCGCTGATCACCAACGTTCTACCTGGGATCACAAACCACCTCATGGTCAAAATGACAAAATCTCTGGGCCCCCAGCCACAGCCATCACTACTA
Organism: Chiloscyllium punctatum; assembly: GCF_047496795.1. NCBI lineage: Eukaryota > Metazoa > Chordata > Chondrichthyes > Orectolobiformes > Hemiscylliidae > Chiloscyllium > Chiloscyllium punctatum. Next base: position 1,401,095 of record NC_092747.1, read on the forward strand.
CTGCCTCGAGACCAAGCTTCCTCCAAAAAGCTAGGTCGATAAATTAGATTAGAAACTGAAAAAGAAAAAAAGTGAGAAGAAAGAAAGAAAGGCAGTCAGAACCAATGAGCTCTGACTCAGCAATCCTAAATTTATGTCACTGCTCTCTAACCATGACTGGGTGGACCATTTTTAGAAACAGAGAAGACAGATGCAGGAGTACTTAGAACAGAATAATACAGCGCAGTACAGGCCCTTTGGCCCTCGATGTTGCGCTGATTCAAGCCCACCTAACCTACACTAGCCCACTATCCTCCATATGCCTATCCAATGCCCGTTTAAATGCCCATAAAGAGGGAGAGTCTACCACTGCTACTGGCAGGGCATTCCATGAACTCACGTCTCGCTGAGTAAAGAATCTACCCCTAACATCTGTCCTATACCTACCACCCCTTAATTTAAAGCTATGCCCCCTCGTAATAGCTGACTCCATACGTGAACAAAGGTTCTCATGGTCAACCCTATCTAAACCCCTAATCATCTTGTACACCTCTATCAAGTCACCCCTAAACCTTCTTTTCTCCAATGAGAAAAGCCCCAAGTGTCTCAGCCTTTCCTCATACGATCTTCCTACCATACCAGGCAACATCCTGGTAAACCTCCTCTGCACCCGTTCCAGTGCCTCCACATCCTTCCTATAGTATGGCGACCAAAACTGCACACAATACTCCAGATGCGGCCGCACCAGTCTTATACAACTGCAACATGACCTCAGGACTCCGGAAATCAATTCCTCTACCAATAAAAGCCAGTACGCCCAGTACCCCATCTTCTTGTTACTCTTACCAAAGTGAATCACTTCACACTTACCTACACTGAACTCCATTTGCCACCTTTCTGCCCAGCTCTGCAGCTTGTCTATATCCCGCTGTAACCTGCCACATCCTTCCTCACTGTCAACAACTCCACCGACTTTCGTATCATCCGCAAACTTGCTCACCCAACCTTCTAGCCCCTCCTCCAGGTCATTTATAAAAGTGACAAACAGCAATGGTCCCAAAACAGATCCTTGTGGAACACTGCTGGTAACTGCACTCCAAGATGAACCTTCACCAACAACTCCTACCCTCTGTCTTCTTCCAGCCAGCTAATTCCTAATCCAAACCTCCAACTCACCCTCAATGCTATACCTCTGTATTTTTTGCAGTAGCCCACCATGGGGAACCTTATCAAACGCCTTACTAAAATCCATATACACCACATCCAGCACTTTACCCTCGTCCACCTCCTTAGTCACCTTTTCAAAGAATTCAATAAGGTTTGTGAGGCATGACCTGCCCTTCACAAAACCATGCTGACTATCCTTGATCACATTATTCCTATCCATATGTTCATAAATCCTATCCCTTACAATTCTCTCTCAGACTCTGCCCACAACAGAAGTGAGACTCACCGGCCTATAGTTACTAGGGTTATCCCTACTCCCCTTCTTGAACAAGGGAACCACATTTGCTATCCTCCAGTCTTCTGGCACTATTCCTGTAGAAGAGGACATAAAAATCAAGGCCAATGGCTCTGCAATCTCCTCCCTTGCTTCCCAGAGAATCCTAGGATAAATGCCATCAGGCCCAGGGGACTTATCTATTTTCACCCTTTCCAGAATTTCCAACACCTCTTCCCTTCATACCTCAAAGCCGTCCATTCTAATTAATTGTGACTCAATATTCACATCGGCAACAATGTCCTGTTCCTGAGTGAATACTGACGAAAAGTATTCAGTCAGTGTCTCCCCAATCTCTTCAGCCTCCACACGCAACTTCCCACTACTATCCTTGACTGGACCTATTCCTACCCTAGTCATTCTTTTATTCCTGACATACCTAGAGAAAGCCTTTGGGTTTTACCTAATCCTACCAACGAAGGACTTTTCATGTCCCCTCCTTGCTGCTCTTAGTTCTCTCTTCAGATCCTTCCTGGCTACCTAATAACTCTCAATTGCCCCAATTGAACCTTCACGCCTCATCTTTACATAGGCCGCCCTCTTCCATTTAACAAGGGATTCCAATTCCTTATTAAACCACGGCTCCCTCACACGACCCTTTCCTCCCTGCCTGACAGGTACATACTTATCAAGGACACTCAATAGTTGCTCCTTGAACAAGCTCCACATTTCATTTGACCTCTCAAGCCTGCCCCGTCATTCAATATTGTCTTCACTGATGAAGCTCAATACCCTAAACCCCTCCCTCCACATCTTCAATCTCTTCAGCCACAAGAGCTTTATCTTTCTTCTTCTTGATAGCAATGTTTTTGCCTCAACCACCTTACATAAGTTCCACAGGCATACCACTCTTTGGGTAAAGACATTTCTCCTAATCAATCCTGAAAGGTTTCTCCCTTATCCTTAGATAAAGGCCCCTTGTCTGGACTCCTGACTAATGGGAACATCCTCCTGCATCTAACCTGTCTAGTCCCGTTAAGAGTTTTATAGGTTTCCATGGAACTTCCCCATATTCTTCTAAACACCAGGGAATACAATCCTAACCAAAGCAATCTGCCCTCACACATCAGTTCTGCCATCCCAGCAATCCATTCAGCAAACCTTTTATTGGATTGCCTTTCCAAGAACCTCCTCTCTCCCAGATAAGGGAGACCAAAACTGTAGATAACATTCCATGTGTGGCCTCACCAATATGTTGTATAATTGCAGCAAAATCCTTGTTCCTGCACTTGAATCCTCTTGCTATGAAGGCCAACATACCATTTATCTTCTTTGCTGCCTGGTATTCCTGCACACTTACTTTCAGAGACTAGTGCACAAGGACACGCAGGTCTTGATGAACCTCTCAATTTACAGTCACTCAAATAATAACCTGCCTTCCCATTCTTTTTTAACCGAAGTGGACAACCTCATCTCTCCACATTATACTGCATCTACTATGTATTTGCTCACTCATTCACCCTGTCCCAGTTACACTGCAACATCTTTGCATCTTCTCCACAGTTCACTTTTCCACCCAACTTTGTATGATCAGTAAATTTGGAGATATTATATTTAATTCTCTCATCTAAATCCTTAATGTATGTTGTGAGTTTACCACTAAGTGTTTGAATACAAAGTTCTTGAAAATAGACTCTAGCATCTTTCCAAATACTGATGAGAGACTCACTGGTCTATAATTCCTGGCTTTCTCTCTACATTCTTTTCAGAGGTAGTGAAATCAAATTAGCTACCCTCCAATATATAACAACTGTTCCAGAGCAAACCAAGGTCCTCTTACGAAAGGCCACTGACAATGACATTGGATCACCTCCAAGGTATCAACTCAGCCTTCAGCCACCTGGGGCTGACAAGAATCACAAAGGTGAAATCAAGGTCATAGTTTAGCAGGCTGTGATGTCCACTTCCTATTTGCTTCTGAAAGTTGGACAGCCAACCTCAAAGCAGTGAAGTTGTATTACTAGCGGTGCATTAAAACAAAATCCACATCAGGTTTAAGGAAGGTGGACCAATAGCAGTATCCTCACTCAAACCAACCTGTCCAACATCAGGCACTCATCACTCAAGACCAGCACCAATGGACAGGACATGCCACTTGTGTTTTTGACATCAAGAGTGTATCTTGAGGTATTAAAACAAGTATCTACAGATAGAGTAGATGCACTGGTCATATTCTGGAAAAGTGCCAGAGGGTTAGAAATTGGTCAATGTAACACCTTTATTCAAAAAGGGAATATCATTAAAAAAAGTAACTGTTAAGTTAGCATCTGTTATTGGGGGAAAAATAATTGTATTGTAAATGATCTAAGAGCAGAACATTTAAAAATACTTCACAATCAAGTAGCATCAGCATAGCCTCACAAAGGTAGCAGATTTGTAGCAGATTTTCCAGTTCTTTAAGGAGGTAACATGTGAGACAAAAGAGAAGCAGTGGATGTAATAAATTTGGATTTTCAGAAGGCATATGATAAGGAGCCACACATCAGGCTACTTAAGATAACAGCTTGTGGTGTTGGAGGTGGTATATTGATATGGACAAAGATTTAGCTAATTAATAGAAGACCATTATAATAGTTTGTTTGCCAATATTGCTCTAGCTCTCACAGCAAGGCACCTGAAAAAAAATCCCACCAATTGCCTGCTACCAATACTCAAATTTGACCAAGTCAAATACTTCCAAATCAGGAGGAGAACACAACTGAGGCTGAGGAGAATGATGGAATAAAACTGGGGTGTAGCATTTAACCACTGCTATGAACTGTAGAGCTCAATACTTAAAAATAACACATGCCATTACTTAAATACCAAAACAATTTATTATCACACAAAAGAAAATTAAATCTCTCTACCAGAACCACAGATCTCCAACACTCCATTTGGTGTTCGTGTAAAAGCGTAACAAGCAAACATTGGAGGAATGACAGAATTCTGTGTTCTATGATCCTGCCTCACTAGCTACCTGACAAAGGAACAACGCTTCAAAAATGTGGACTTCCAAAATAAACCTGTTGGATTATAACCTGGTGTTGTGTGATTTTTAACTTCGTCCACCTTAGTCCAAGACTGGCACCTTCACAGCAGAATTCATCTGTTGAGCTTTAACAGTGCAGAGCTGAATGTTTTGCCATAATTATGTTACTACAGGAATAAAAAGCCCAGAGGTTGCAACAAGCAGTAGCTCTAGTGAGTCAAAACTCAAATGCTCCTTCAAGAGCTTCATACCTTCGTTGACTCATTAGGTCTCAAAGAACACTGATGAAGATTGGTGTTAACGTCTTACTGCTACCATCAGAACAACAGACAGTAAATGATTGATTAATGATTCGATTAGCTTTCTGTAATAGCATCCCTAAATCTTTCCTTCACCTGTGATTTCTTGAAGAGACAAATCAGCCATAGTGCCACAGAGGCAACAGCAATCACTGGTGAATTATGCGATTTCTTCCGGACTAAATCAGTTGTTCAAATTTCAAATTCTGCAAGTCAAAGAGGCTAGGGGAATTCCAGTGATAAAAAGGACTTTGTTGCTTCCTCCTGAATGCATTCAATGGTAAGCAAGCATTTATTCCCTAAGTCTAAGGAGATATACCTGTCATCAAGGCTGAGCTATTTTGCCACAGATGAATTTTGTGTGATGGCTAGAAACAATACTCTTTCTGCAGTCCTGTGTTTGAGACTACCAAGAGAACAGAACAGAGATAGATCAAAATGCTCTTTGTTCTTTTAAACAATTGCAAAGAGCTTTGCCAATAGAAGGTGGTATTCACTAAAGAATCTCTTGAGCATCACTGGAATATGATAGAATAATTGCCTTTCTTGCACTCCCTTAAAAAATAGTCCCAGGTGCCTTACTGAAGTATAATTAGAGAAATGGATCAGAAAGAGCTTTGTCAGCTCTGGTTCAGTTGGTACCACAGGTCAGAAAGTTGTGGCCTCAAGTCCCATTTCAGGACTTAACCACAAAAATCACAACCACACCCCAGTGCAGAAAAGAGACTGCTACAATGCCAGGTGAGATGTTACACAAGGCCAGTTTTACCCCTTCAGGAAGATGCAAGTACACTCGAAATTAGATTTACAAGGAGAACAAGTGACTCGTCTTATGTCCTGGCCAACATTCAGCTTTCTTAAAACATTGCAAAAGTTGACAGAGCACCATTTTATTTCTGCATGAAACCTGATTGCCGTACTTCCGATGTTACAAAATGACTGCACTCAAAAGTGCTTAATTGAGTGCAAAGTCCTTTTAGACCCTAATGTTGTGGCTGCAAATGATACTGTATAAATACCTTTCTATTATTTGTTTTTCTTTCGTGTTAAGGTTTCATATGGAGGTCAGCTAGCTTGATCACTGGTTTGTAACTCAGCGAAGCCAACAATGTGGATTCAATTCCCTCAGTGGCTGAGGTTACTATGAAGGACTCTTCTCCTCAATGTCTCCCCTACCCAGAGACATGGTGGCCCTCAGATTAAACTACCATCTGCTGTATCTCTAATGACAGAGCAGCCCTCTAATCTAATTGGACTGTAGCAACTTAACCTTTAAGGTTTCATAGCAGTTCATTTTTCATCTATGCCACCATGCAGACCCCAGTTTTACCAACAGAGGTAGATTGGCCATACTAAACAATTCTCATAGTGACCACAGATGCAGAGATTATGTGGGTTAGCCACAGTTAAAAACCCCATGTGGGATTACAGGAATGAGTGGGATGCTCTTCAGAGGGTTGGTATATCCCCAATGGACTGAATAGCCTCTTGCTATGCTGTAGAGATTGTGTCATTTCTAAATAGGTTGGGTGGTTGCTTCACTAACCATTTCTGCTTCTCAGCTGGTGTCACAGCTTCTCCTCAGTGAACTCTAATTTGGAATGCCCGAGAAGCAGCATTGCACTTTTCTACAACACAATACCATTTTCTAGAATTAATGGCGAAAGTTTTCCAGTTTTTCAGACTGGAGGCCAGTGGGGTGCCACAAGGACCGGTGTTGGGTCCTCTAATATTTGTCATTTACATAAATGATTTGGATGCGAGCATAAGAGGTACAGTTAGCAAGTTTGCAGATGACACCAAAATTGGAGGTGTAGTGGACAGCGAAGAGGGTTACCTCAGATTACAACAGGATCTTGACCAGATGGGCCAATGGGCTGAGAAATGGCAGATGGAGTTTAATTCAGATAAATGCAAGGTGCTGCATTTTGGGAAAGCAAATCTTAGCAGGACTCATACACTTAATGGTAAGGTCCTAGGGAGTGTTGCTGAACAAAGAGACCATGGAGTGCAGGTTCATACTCCTTGAAAGTGGAGTCGCAGGTAGATAGGATAGTGAAGAAGGCATTTGGTATGCTTTCCTTTATTGGTCAGAATATTGAGTACAGGAGTTGGAAGGTCATGTTGCGGCCGTACAGGACATTGGTTAGGCCAATGTTGGAATATTGCATGCAATTCTGGTCTCCTTCCTATCGGAAAGATGTTGTGAAACTTGAAAGGGTTCAGAAAAGATTTACAAGGATGTTGGCAGAGTTGGAGGATTTGAGCTATAGGGAGAGGCTGACAGGCTGGGGCTGTTCCCCTAGAACGTCGGAGGCTGAGGGGTGACCTTATAGAGGTTTACAAAATTATGAGGGGCATGGATAGGATAAATAGGCAAAGTCTACTCCCTGGGGTTCGAGAGCCCAGAACTAGAGGGCATAAGTTTCGGATGAGAGGGGAAAGATATAAAAGAGACCTAAGGGGCAATGTTTTCATGCAGAGAGTGGTAAGTGTATGGAATGAGCTGCTAGAGGAAGTGGTGGAGGCTTGTACAATTGCAACATTTAAAAGGCATTTGGATGGGTATATGACTAGGAAGGGTTTGGAGGGATATGGGCCAGGTACTGGCAGGTGGGACTAGATTGGGTTAGGATATCTGGTTGGGTTCGACCGAAGGGTCAGTTGTCATGCTGTACATCTCTGTGGTGGCAGACCTTAATCAATGCTTCCATTTTCTCTGGGCACAGGGAAAATGATGGATTGGCTTTTGAGGTAGAGTTCCCTTATAGTGACATGGTTGGCATTCACAATTGCAACAATCTATTCCCCTTGCTCAGTTTCTGCTCATCTGTGACTGTTTGTTCTGGTATTGTCAACATCATTGATTTGTTTAGTTGCTACCAGCATTTTATTTCAGGTTTCTAGTGTCTGCTATATTTTATGCAGGAACCCATTCCATTAGCTACAAAAACCATTGAACTGAGCATTGATTAGGAGAGGAGGTGAAGGAACTTTTCTAAATGCTTGAAAGTGCAAGTGTCTCAGGATTTGTTTGGCCAAAATGCTGCAATGCCTTTTTGAGACAAGACCCTGAAACATTGGCAAAAGTGAAGACTGCAGATGCTAGAAATCAGAGTCCAGATTAGAGTGGTGCAGGTCAGGCAGCATCTGAGGAGCAGGGGAGTTGACATTTCGGTCAAAAGCCCTTCATCAGGAATAAAAGCAGGGAGCCTCTGGAGTGGAGAGTTAAATGGGAGGCGGGGAGAAGAGAGAGAGAGGGGAGAAGAGAGGTGGGGCTGGGGAGAAGGTAGCAAAGAGTACAATAGATGGATGGGGGTGGGGATGAAGGTGATAGGTCAGAGAGGAGGGTGGAGTGGATAGGTGGAAAAGGAAGATTGGCAGGTAGGATAGATCATGAGGATGGTGCTGAGCTGGAAGATTGGAACTGGAGTAAGGTGGGGGGGAGAAGAAATGAGGAAACTGGTGAAGTCCACATTGATGCCTTGGGGTTGAAGTGTTCAGAGGCAGAAGATGAGGCGTTCTTCTTCCAGGCATCGGGTGGTGATGGAGCAGCGGTGGAGGAGGCCCAGGACCTGCATGTCCTCGGCAGAGCGGGAGGGGGAGTTGAAATGTTGGGCCATGGGGTCACGGGGTTGATTGGTGCTGGTATCCCGGAGATATCCCCTAAAATGCTCTCAGAGAAGGCGTCCAGTCTCCCCAATGTAGAGGAGACCGCATTGGGAGCAACGGACACAATAAATGACATTGGTGGATGTGCAGGTGAAATTCTGATAGATGTGGAAGGCTCCTTTGTAGCCTTGGATGGAGGTGAGAGGGCAGGCAGGGGTCTTTGCAATTCCTGCGGTGGCAGAAGGTGGTGCCAGGAGGGGAGGGTGGGTTGTTGGGGGGGCATGGACCTGACCAGAAAGTTGGGGTGGGGGGGGGGGGGGGGGGGGGGGGGGAATAGAGAAAAGGGGAAGAGATGGTCTTTGCGGAAAGGGGTGGGGGAGGGAAATATATCCCTGGTGGTGGGGTCTGTTTGGAGGTGGCAGAAATGTCAGCGGATGATGCAGTTTGTGCAAAGGTTGGTAGGGTGGAAGGGGAGAACCGGGGGGTTCTGCCCTTGTTATGGTTGGCGAGGTGGGGTTTGAAGGCAGAGGTGCGGGATGTGGATGAGATGCGTTGGAGGGCATTTTCAACCACATGGGAAGGGAAACTGTGGTCTTTAAAGGAGGAGACCATTGGTGTGTTCTGTGGTGGAACTGGTCCTCCTGGGAGCAGATACGGTGGAGGCGGAGGAATTGGCAATACAGGATGGCATTTTTTGCAGGAGATAGGGTGGGAAGAGGTGTAATCCACGCAGCTGTGGGAGTTGGTGGCTTTGTAAAAATTTTCAGCGTTTAGTCAGTCATCATTGATGGAGATGGAGAGGTCCAGGAAGGGGAGGGAGGTGTCAGAAATGGTCCAGGTGAATTTAAGGTCAGGTGGAATGTGTTGGTGACATTGATGAACTGCCCAATCTCCTCGCTGGAGCACAAGGTGGCGCCGATGCAATCATCAACGTAGCAGAGAAAGAGGTGGGGAGTGGTGTCGATGTAACTACGGAAGATGAACTGTTCTACGTAGCCGACAAAGAAACAGGCATAGCTGGGGCCCATACAGGTGCCCATGGCTACCCCTTTGGTCCGGAGGAAGTTGGAGGATTCGAAGGAGAAACTTTTAAGGGTGAGTACCAGTTCAGCCAAATGAATGTGTGTGTCAGTGAAAGGGTATTGTTGGGGACGGTCAGGAGAGGAAGAAATGGAGGGCTTGGAGGCCCTGGTCATGGCGGATGGAGGTGTAGAGGGATTGGATGTCCATGGTGAAGATGAGGTGTTGGGGGCCAGGGAAACGGAAGTCTTGGAGGAGGTGGAAGGCGTGGGTACTCTGACTCCTCGGTCAGGTCCACAGCTCCCAACAATCCACCCTCCTTTTCTGGCACCTTCCCCTACCACCGCAGGAATTGCAAAATCTGCACCCACACCTCCCCCCTCACCTACATCCAAGGCCCCAAAAGGAGCCTTCCACTTTACCCCAGTTCCAAACTTCCAACTCAGCACCATGCTCTTGACCTGTCCTACCTGCCAATCTTCCTTCCCACCTATCCGCTCCACACTCCTCTCCTTCTTATTACCTTCATCCCCACCGCCATTCACCTATTGTACTCTTTGCTACCTTCTCCCCAGCCCCACCTCCCTCCCATTTATCTCTCCAACCCGGAGGGCTTTGAGCTAATGAAGGGCTTTTGGCCGAAATGTCGATTTTCCAAAGTCCTTGAAACATGCCAACATTACAGCAAAGAGAAATTGTGACAATGCAGTGTGCGTCTTGAGATGATTAGATACAAATAAAGAAAGCTGATGAAAATCCAGAACCCCAAAATAAATCAACATTATCTTGGTTGGGGTATGCACTCACTGCAGAGGTCATATTCTATACACAGGCACCATTTTCAGATAAAGTCTTGGGTAATGAGAATACTGTTTGATTCAATGATTCGATCACAATAAATTGCCATACCATTTATGTATTTTTAAAACAGATCTTTCCAATTTATAACATTAACTCTACATGAATAATTTACCAAACAAAACTCTGAAGCAAGCTCAGAAACAAGAAGGGGAATAAACAGGATGATTCTGCTGACAGAATGGATCAGCTTTACTCCAAGGAAAGCTTATGTTGTGAGAATTCCCTTCTATTTCTGAATCTCGTTCCAACATTAATCATATCACAAGATGGAGGCGTGCTGCTATATAAATCACCTGGAAATGGTGCTTTCACACTGAAATAATCATTGCAGAAATCGTGGCTCTCTATCATGATTTTTGAACAAGAAAATCTAATTTCCAAGATTTCTTCTGTGTTGGCTGAGCCTGAGATTCAAGACTTTAGACTCAAAGAACTGTGAAGTTCAAACCTTATTCCACATTCTAAGCAGATGTTGTGCCAAACACAGATAAAGGGAGCTGGACTCTTGGGGAAAAAAATTAGACCTATTTTTGAGACAAAGACACCTAATGTAATGCTGTAACTCTTATTAGATACCATACCAATTACATGCAACCTGACTCTGAAGCACTAAATCATTTCACAATAACATGTTGCTGCCCTTCCAATTTGGGACAGACATCCTAATAAGTCACTACTTTTACACTTCTAACCTATGATTCACACATTACTAAATGCCTCTGCACCACTGCCAACCGAGACACTGCACTGTGCTGTGCTGCACTAACATTTTTAAAATCTTCACTCGAGATGTTAGCACTCGCGAAGCAAACATTTATTGCTCATTCTTAATTACCCTCAGTACAATTAAGAGTCTGTGGATTTGGAGTCACATGGAGGTCAGGGTGGCAGATTTTGTTCTCTTAAAAATATATTAATGAATTAGTTGCATTTTACAACATAGTCCCAATGTTTACATGGCAACCATTACATGATTTTGTAACTATTGAATTCAAATTTCAGCTACTATTGGGGGGTGTAATTCAAGGTCACATCTCCAGAACACTGATCTGTGGACCTCCAGATGCCTCTATAAATGACATTATCACCACCTTCCATCCATATAACTATATTCCATAGTTAACCAAGGGAGTTAAATTGCACAAGTCCTAGATTCGGTGAACATTCTCTTGGAATGAGAGCCTGCTGTCCAAAAAGAATAAGAAACAAGTGCATCTATAATAAGCCAGTTAGCCCAACAACTAATACAGTGAAAATACTATAATCTACCAACAACAATGTGGCAACAGAACCAACACGCTTTTCTGAAAACAGCAAATGCATTTGATAAATGCACCAATTTGAATGTTTAACTGTTTCAAATACTAACACTGAATATGCACATCACTAGCGAAAATCAGTATTTGTTAACCATTGCTTACTGCCCTTGAACTTGACATTTTCAAAGAGCTGTTAAGAGTCAGCCATTTCCTGAGGGAAAAGCTCCCCTTCACAGAAGAAAACCACAGCCATAGACAACTAAAGAAATAAAAAAGGACAAAATAAAACTAAAAGAAAGCACTGACAAAAATGCGAAAGTAGCACAGATCCTGTCAAATGGGTAAGGTACAAAGATCAGCAAAGGACTACAAGGCAGCTTCTAAGAGCTATCAAAAGAGATTATGAAAATAAACTTTCAAGGAACAGCAAAATCAGTAAGAAAAGATTTTATAGTCACAAAGGGAAAGCGGATGGTCAGGAGCAACGCTGACCAACTAAAAACTTAAAGTGGGGATATTATCAAATGACGAGACAAATTTCAGCCATGCTGTTTAAGTTACTCTGCCTCAACATTTACATTTGAAATGGAGGCTAAGTTAAATGAAACTAAAGAATGACAACTCTCTGAGCCCTGGCACCTTCTATCTGAGGGTGATAAAGGAAGTAGGGGAACACATTATAATGTCCCATTTATAATCTTTCAGACATTCTGAGACACAAAACTGATCCCTCTAGAATGGAAATTGTGCATGTATTCACTTATGGGACATGGACGTCACTGGCATGCCAGTAGCATTTACTGTCCATCCCTGGTTGCCCTCAAGATGGTGGTGAACTGCTAAAGGAGGGAATTCCAAGACATTGACCTAGTGATACTTAAGGAATGGTGATATCCTCCGAAGTCAGGATAGTGAGTGGCTGGAGAACAGACTTGCAAATCTATGTCACTCCACTTTTTTCAAAAAAGCAAAATAGGAAAACCAGAGGGTTACAGGGCATTGGCGAGTAGTGAGTGAAGAGGATTCTGGGAGAAGTCAACTCAGTCATCTCAACTAAAAATGGGATCACAGACATAGGCTAGACTACTCAGGAACCAGGTTTACAGACTGACTGAGTGAGTGGTGCCTGGTGACAGATCAACCATTTAGTTTTATAGTCTGGTTGGACCTCAGAGGATCACCACCTTGTTATGGGGAGAGGTTTATGCATACCTCAGAACTTGAGAGCTACACAGTCTGGTGTATAGCTCTGGCAAGGTCACCCACAATGGTAAGTTCAAAGCGGAGGTTCCAGATAAAGCAATCTCCCAGTGATATATCATCCAGACACCATGCCATCACACCTGAATTAGACAGATTAAGCCACATGCAATTTCTCAACTGCACATCCACTTCAAATGTTGTTCCTCTCATCGTGGTGTCAGCTTTGGCTCTGTCAGTTCAGATCTCCATGAATTCAAAGATTTCAGATTCAAGTTCAAGTTCAATTCTATGATGCAGGAATCAAACTCAAAGTTGCAATCACAGTGCAGCCCGAGTACTATGTGGCACAGCTGGGAGGACTATCATTCGGATGAGAGGTCAAACTAAGCCTTGACTGAACTCAAGTGGAAAAGATCTCACAGTTCCAGGCACCCTTTCGAAGAACAATCACTTCCACTTCGTCAGCATCACCGAAACCCATCATATCATTATCACCCAGCTGTTGTGGGAAGTGCTTGTTTGTGAACGGGTGCCATGTTACCTGTGTAAAGTTGCCACAGTCATACCAGACCAGAGGGCTGCTCTCACGAGAGACACATGACTGGTGGTGGTTTAACCTGATGGTCACAACGCCTCAGATGAGAAAAGACGGTCGAGAAGGCAGGACCCTTGTGGTAACCTGATCAGGTCTGGGGATTAAACCCATGCTGTTGGCATCACTCTACATCACTAGCTGGCTGCCCAGTCAACTCAGCTAAACAATCCTCAACCTACACTACAATAGTAATTACATTTCATAAAGAATTTCACTGGCCGCAAAATATTCTTGGTAATCGTAGTACCGTATTAACACAAATCAGTTGCTCTGCAATATGCCTTAAAATTTCATGTGATACATCTGTAGAGGTAAGTAACCCAAATACAAGATAGATTCGATTCCCTACAGTGTGGAAACAGGCTCTTTCGCCCAACCAGTCCACACCGACCCCTCCGAAGAGATGCCCACCCAGACCCATTTCCCTCTGACTAATGCACCTGGCTCTGTGAGGCAATAGTGCTAACCACTGAGCCACTGTGCCGCCCAAAGATGAACAGTCCCTGATGATCTGTTAAGGAGGCATACGGTGTGTTAGGTTTTATTGGTAGAGGGATTGAGTTACGGAGCAGTAATGTCATGCTGCAACTACACAAAACGCTAGTGCAGCCACACTTGGCATATTGTGTGCAGGTCTGGTCACCCCATTGCAGGAAGGATGTGGAAGCATTGGCAAAGGTGCAGAGGAGATTTGCCAGGATGTTGCCTGGTCTGGAGGGAAGGTCTTATGAGGAAAGGCTGAGAGACTTGGGTCTGTTCTCATTGGAAAGATGAAGGCTAAAGGGGAATTTGATAGGGACATACAAGATGATCAGAGGATTAGATAGGGTAGACAGTGAGAGTCTTTTTCCGAAGATTCGAAAATGTCAGCTTGTACGAGGGGGCATAGCTACAAATTGAGGTGTGATACATTTAAGACAGATGTCAGAGGCAGGTTCTTTAGTCAGAGAATGGTAAGGGCATGGAATGCCCTGCCTGCCAATGTAGTTAACTCAACCATATTAAAGGCATTTAAACAATCTTTGGTAAGCACATGGCTGAGGATAGGATAGTGCAGGGGGATGGGCAACATCATCAAGGGCCAAAGGGCCTGTTCTGCATTGTATTGTTCTATATGTTCTATGTCTCTGCACACAGCTCCCTTCACATCATATTCTTTCCCTTCCACTGTATATTTCACAATGCTAACTTAATTAGTAACGGCAATGGATGCAGCACTCAAAGCATTGCATTGTCTGGCCACAACTGGAGATGACTGCACAACTGCCATGCCAATCTGACAAGGAATAGTAACAAC